>NC_054700.1:52183232-52265732 GCF_016097555.1 Gigantopelta aegis
ATCCCTAAACCTGCTATAGAGGTTGGTAAAGGCTATATGACAATGGACACCGAAACTTTCAAACATGCCTGCCAACGACGTGTTGTCTTGCTGAACAGGTTCAGGTCTCCACAAGGACTCGAGTACTGGGGCACGGGCCGAATCTAGCAATACTAGAGTCCGTTCACAGGACTCGAGTACTCGGGCCGAATCTAGCAATACTAGAGTCCGTTCACAGGAATCGAGTACTGGGGCACGGGCCGAATCTAGCAATACTAGAGTCCGTTCACAGGACTCGAGTACACGGGCCGAATCTAGCAATACTAGAGTCCGTTCACAGGACTCGAGTACTCGTGCCGAATCTAGCAATACTAGAGTCCGTTCACAGGAATCGAGTACTCGGGCCGAATCTAGCAAAACTAGAGTCCGTTCACAGGACTCGAGTACACGGGCCGAATCTAGCAATACTAGAGTCCGTTCACAGGACTCGAGTACTCGGGCCGAATATAGCAATACTAGAGTCCGTTCACAGGACTCGAGTACTGGGGCACGGGCCGAATCTAGCAATACTAGAGTCCGCTCACAGGACTCGAGTACACGGGCCGAATCTAGCAATACTAGAGTCCGCTCACAGGACTCGAGTACACGGGCCGAATCTAGCAATACTAGAGTCCGCTCACAGGACTCGAGTACTCGGGCCGAATCTAGCAATACTAGAGTCCGCTCACAGGACTCGAGTACTCGTGCCGAATCTAACAATACTAGAGTCCGCTCACAGGACTCGAGTACACGTGCCGAATCTAGCAATACTAGAGTCCGCTCACAGGACTCGAGTACACGGGCCGAATCTAGCAATACTAGAGTCCGTTCACAGGACTCGAGTACTCGGGCCGAATCTAGCAATACTAGAGTCCGTTCACAGGACTCGAGTACTCGGGCCGAATCTAGCAATACTAGAGTCCGTTCACAGGACTGGAGTACTTGTGCAAGGAAGAGCACTCTCATTTGATTATATTTTTAAAAGTCATTTTATATATACTTGTCATTATTGGGCTATGAGAAATGGAGGGAAAACAAAAAGTTAAATGTGTGGAATGGAATACAATGGCATCATTTGGCATCCATGTTCAGCGCTGGAATTAAAATGCATAATGCTATTTTACTTTATTCATCTAGTGTAAGTGATGGGTACGGGTGGAGTTTGGCCCTCAAGGAATCGAGTCCATTATTTTGGACTCGTGGCAGCCCTATGCACAGTAAGTGCCTTCAGAGAAAGATGATAACTCACTACTAGCATATTACATTACTACACTAGTGGTGATGTAGTGAGAGGAGCAGATTCAATTTCCGAAATGTCTAGATCCTAAGAGGATCGACTAGGTACTTTTAGAAGTGAGACCTCTACTATCAAATCGTCAATGGAATACAGTCTTGCCCGCAGATACTTAAGTATCTACATGATTCATATCACCACTCTAGCGATTTCATTTCGCATCCAATTTTAATGAAACTTGACTTCACGATATCATGAACAAGTCCGCGTTTGAAATCATGAACGAGTTCTCACTTCGCCTCTCCTCCCCAGAGGTCAATGTCATATTGTTACAACATCACCACTCTAGCGACTCCATTTTCCATCCGATTTTGATGAAACTTTACATAAAACAATATGATTGTGATATCTTGAACAAGTTCACGTTCGCCTCTCTGCGTCAAAGGTCAAGGTCAATGTTATTAAAAATAGAAATACGACATCACCGCTCTAGCGACTTCATTTTCTTACCCGATTTTCGTGAAACTTCACATATAGGAATAAGATCATGAAACTGCTAGGGTGTTTGGGACGTAATGTTTCCAATTCCTTCTTATTTAAAGTCTAGACTCAAAGTTTTAATAGTCGTACTCATACACATAATATATAATTAAAGTCTTCAATATTTGCTAAGTCTTGAGTTTGGACTTTAAATTTTTATAAACACGGGTCCAGTGTGGTCTTCTGAGCTATCCGATTCTGACTTTGTAATAACACTATGGAATAGAATGGTAGGCGTTGTTCAAAGAATGGGATCTCTTCTCATTATCCAATTTTGCATAAGATTTACTATTATTATTATTACTATTATTATTATTATATTGACATGGACAGTTTTTATATCACAATATGCTAGTCTCAGACTACCAACTGTCACCACGGAGTTGGTCAACCTGCCGATCTCACGACTTCTACGACTGTCCAGTTGCTAGTCTGATCGATCTTACAACTCGATTCCCGTCGTATACAACTTGTACGAGCGTTCAGTTGTTAATCTGAGCGTACCGGTCTTAAATCAGGTGTGTGTGTGTGTGTGTGGGTGGGTGTTTTACAACGCAACCGTCAAGATCAGGGGTTCCCCCAGGGCCGTTAGGCGTAGCGGCCCGGCACGCCTTGTTCCGTAAAGTAAGCGCTTTGAAGGCGTGGAAGCGCCTTAAATCAACTGCTTGATTTGAAGTGCTTTAGAAAAACAATTATCACAAGTACGAGTGTGGCAGTCGACTACCTCTTGCAAACAACTTGTGTACCAGTATATCAAGCACACCTAATTACTATGGCAGGTAAAACACTTCCTAAATACATCGTCGTCTGCTCACAGTTGGTGTTTGTGTTAATTTTACCACATCTACTGGGACCGCTTATCCGTCGTGACAGTTGATAGCCTTAGCAATAGTCTGACTTGCTTTAGTGACACAAAGACAAAGAGAAAAAAATGAAAAAAAGAGAGAGAGAAAAAAGAGAGAACTATGGCACTTTGGGCCTAAGTTTCATTTCGACTTTCCTGAGCGAGTAAAACTCTGAATCCTTCCACGTGAACCACACAATGCCGTCGGCGTAGTTGGACCTGGCCTGGGAGTACCACGCGGTGTGGTAGATGCCGTTGAGGGCGCTGGAGTAGCAGCTGTTGAACCACCAGCCCCCTTTGTTCTCGGCGGCGCAGTGCCGCGTGTGCAGATCGTTGTCCACGTCCTCGGTACTAAACGCCATATTGTCGTGGTAACTCATGGAGTCGCCCGCGTCGCCCCGGTAACCGCTGACGTGGAGGCGGTAGTGGTTGATGCCGTCCTCCACGGTGAAGGTGTCGTACTCGGCGTAGGCCTTGCTCCCTTCCCAGTCCCAGAGGTCCACGCGCAGGATGTACTGTTTCTGCTTCGTCATCAGATGGATGAGGTCGTTGCCGAACCAGAACTCACCGTACGGGTTGCCGAAGCCGTGGCGGTACTCCAGCCAGCGTCGGTTAAAGCTGAGCAGTCCGTCCACGCGGCGCTGAATCAGAGTGTAGCCCGTCTTGTTGACCATTTCGCAGTAGACCGAGATCATCAGAGGCGCTTCGCTGGGCTTGATGTTGTATACTCCGCTCATACGGGAACCAGTCTGGTAGAGCTCGTGACAATCTGGAGAGAAGCGTAGCAAGGTAAATTGTCGGTGCATTTTATTGACAATGATGTGCGTGTTCATGTTGATGTGCAAAACGAAAATAGTGGTATAACGATAATATGTGCAACTACACAAGCATAAATTATTAAAAATATCTTTGGAAGGAAATGTTTCAGTTTATATAAAAAAGCTAATTTACAATGATATGTGCTTATGTTGATATGTAAAACGAAAAGAGGGGTGTAACGACAACATACGCAACTACACAAGTAAAAAAGAAAGAAAGAAATGTTTTATTTAATGACGCACTCAGCACATTTTATTTACGGTTATATGGCGTCAGACATATGGTTAAGGACCACACAGATTTTGAGAGGAAACCCGCTGTCGCCACTACATGGTCAACTCTTTCCGATTAGCAGCAAGGGATCTTTTATTTGCGCTTACCACAGGCAGGATAGCACAAACCATGGCCTTTTATGAACCAGTTATGGATCACTGGTCGGTGCAAGTGGTTTACACCTACCCATCGAGCCTTGCGGAGCACTCACTCAGGGTTTGGAGTCGGTATCTGGATTAAAAATCTCATGTCTCGACTAGGATCCGAACCCAGTACCTACCAGCCTGTAGACCGATGACCTAACCACTACGCCACCGAGGCCAGTGAACTACACAAGTACAACTTATTTGAATATACCTTTGAATGTTTCACTTTATAAAACGCAGTTGGCTCTTCAAGACATAACAGCAGTATTCGGTAAAATGGTAAAACAAAAAACCCGCAGTTTCATAATTTAAACAATTTGGTAGGAGAAATAAAATTAGCAATTATATCAACCACCTCCACCCCCGCCACCTAAAATAAAATATCTATACTTACGTTAGAAATAATGATTTACGTGTGTGTGTGTGTGTGTGTGTATGTGTGTGTTTGTGTGTGTGTGTGTGTGTGTGTGTGTGTGTGTGTGTGTGTGTATGCCAGCGTGTGTGTGCATGTGCTCTGTACGAAAAATTTAGTTTAGTTTATCACAATATAAAACGATAAAAAGTATACTATTTATACTGCGTTTTAACGATTAAAACAAATAAGTACCTAACAAAATATATCTATAAGAAAACCTACATTATTTGATATTTTACCTTGAGGAATGACTAAAATATATCTATGACAAAACCTACATTATTTGATATTTTACCTTGAGGAATGAAGAAAATATATCTATGACAAAACCTACATTATTTGATATTTTACCTTGAGGAATGACTAAAATATATTTATGATAAAACCTACATTATTTGATATTTTACCTTGAGGAATGACTAAAATATATCTATGATAAAACCTACATTATTTGATATTTTACCTGGAGAAATGACTAAAATATATCTATGATAAAACCTACATTATTTGATATTTTACCTTGAGGAATGACTAAAATATATCTATGACAAAACCTACATTATTTGATATTTTACCTGGAGAAATGACTAAAATATATCTATGACAAAACCTACATTATTTGATATTTTACCTTGAGGAATGACTAAAATATATCTATGACAAAACCTACATTATTTGATATTTTACCTTGATGAATGAAGTCTCTGGAAACGGGAGAATTTGTTTCCGGTTTTGCGCGCACCACTTCGGCCTCCCTTCCGGTCCGTTCCTCTCTCACAAGTGACTTCAGCTGTTCCTTCAGTCGTACGTTTTCAACCTGTAGTTCGTGAATATTATTTTCAAATCTGGTATTACTGTTCTGCAGGGTCGATATTTCGTTTCGCAAATCTATCGTTTCGTATTTTAAATCCTCCTGCGCCTCTTGAACTCGGGCCAGTTCGCTGGAGAGACCGGACATGTGGCCCCGAGGACCAGTGATCGTGGTCTTGTGTGTGGGGATCCCCGATTGTAACGTGCTCACGATAGAACGCACGGTTTGTTTCAGTTTCAGCGTGTCATTTCGTAGACTGCCTTGACCTTGTTTCAGCTGGGCGTTGTCTCGGCGAATTCTATCCAGTTCTCTTTTGACCAAGAGCCACTCCGCCTTCAAATCCCCGACACTGTTCTTCAGAATCGCAATCAAGTTCCTCTGGTGGTTGCCAATCGCCTTCCGACCGTTTGAGAAGTGGGTCAGCGGCTGCTTTCCCGGCTGGTTGGCCATCTTGAAATAATCCATCTCAAGGTCGTCGATTTTCCGACTGATCACATGCATCTCTCGGTTGACGGAAGCAATCTCCGAGTCCAAGTCCTGATAGCTTATTTTCGTTTGCGCCGAATCCACCCTCATTTGCATAATTTCTTTCTCCAGGTTCCTGGTCCAGTTTTCAAAATGGCGGAGGTCGCCGAGGATGTCCAGCTTCATTTTCGACATGTCGTAATTCGCGTGGCCCGTGAAGTTGTCGAACTGGAATCGAAGCTGGCTCATCTGATTGAGAACATCCTGGTCGGGTTGCCATACGTGGAATGTGTACTTACAACCGGCCTCATGATACACGGCCTGGAGTACAGACCACTTTGCGATAGACAGTATCAGAACAGCGAAAAACATTGTAAAATGATCAATTTACAAGTCGATACCTAATTTCTTCTCAGATGTCACAAAAGGCTGGGAAATCCAACAAATCGACTGCTCGTTGATTTAACGTGTTGATAGCAACAGCTTTGAGGGAAATAATTGCTAGACGGATGAGATAATCCAGACGATACGAATTAACTTGTTAATGTCTAATCAAGAGTGAACTCGAAGCCAATAACGAAGATTCGAGATGGGCACGCGTTCCTCCCTTGGGGTATGCGGGAAGTTGCAGAACGCAGACTCTCGGAATAAAAAGCCATTCACTAATCCGACATAACGATAATTTCTACAAACGAAAGTGCCCGCGAGCGGGGCGTGTAAAGGACGATTTTATCAATAATGGAAGTGATTCTCCGAGCACCATTAATGAAGAACTGGCGGCACGCAATTGTAGGCACTTGTTACCATTATTGCCTCAGCCAAGACACGGAATTAACGACCGATTTCGAAAGCCATTTCAAACGAGTGGTGTTTAGAACGTCTCCTGCGATCCGTCCCAATAAACATGCGATGGGAAGAAGGGAGGGAGGGTGAAAGGAATAAAGGTAACCCGATGTAGCTATTTTTCTCAGAGTGAGGCTACTCTTTTCAGGAAAGCAACAAGGGACTTGTATAAGCAAATTTCTATAGCTGACACAGTATATACCAATCTGGGAATATAACATACATTTTGGTTCATAATCTTTGTACGTTATATGGTTACGATAGTAATAAAAATGGCAACTAACCAATTATTTCACATAACACGCGCACGCATACACAAAACCGCACGCAGAAACATAATATACGAAGTAACTTTGTTTTACATTGGGTACAAAAATATATATAGCAAAATAGTTTAGTGGGTTAGTTGTTAATTGGCTGGTGGTTAGAGATAGATATAGAGAGAGAGAGAGAGAGAGAGAGAGAGAGAGAGAGAGAGAGAGAGAGAGAGAGAGAGAGAGAGAGAGAGAGAGAGACACACACACACACACAGAGATAGTGAGAGAGAAACAGAGAGAGAGAGAGAGAGAGAGAGAGAGAGAGAGAGAGAGAGAGAGAGACAGAGAGAGACAGAGAGAGAGACAGAGAGAGAGAGAGAGAGAGAGAACAGAGAGAGAGAGAGAGAGAGAGAGAGAGAGAGAGAGAGAGAGAGAGAGTGAGACACACACACACACACACACACACACACACACACATACACTTAGAGAGAAAACGATATGGAGAGAGAAAGAGAGAGAGGGAGAGATAACGAGAGAGAGAGAGGGGCAGAAGAGAGAGAGAAAGAGAGAGAGAGTAACCATTCTTAAAAAATATCTGAAGCATAAACATACGTGTCCCTTCTTTTCAACCTTTACTTAACAACTAACCATTAACCCATATGTACTTGTTCTTGAGGAAGGAAATAGTTTATTTAACGACGCACTCAACACATTTTGTTTACGGTTATATGGCGTCGGACATATGGTTAAGGACCACACAGATATTGAGGGAGGAAACCCGCTGTCGCGACTTCATGGGCTACTCTTTTCGATTAGCAGCAAGGTATCATATATATGCACCATCCCATAGAAAGGATAGCACATACCACGGCCTTTGATGTACCAGTCGTGGTGCACTGGCTGGAGCAAGAAATAGCCCAACGGGCCCACAGACGGGGATCGATCCCAAACCGACCGCGCATCAAGCGAGAGCTTTACCACTGGGCTACATCCAGCCCGTTGTTCTCGAGAGACATCTCAGGTAGATTATGCATGTATCCAGGACAGCGTACTTGAACGGTAGCAGAATACAAGAAGAAGAACTCCACGCTTAATATGAGTAATTAGCATACTGTTAGAAAATAAAATGGCTCTATGTTGATGAATGACCAAATAAATATTTCAACGAAAACAAGAGACAAGAGTTATCTTTCTTTGATTAGTATTCCAACTATTCATTTGCGTCGTTCTTGGTCAGCAACAACAATAGATAGTCACTAACTTCATGGCCCAGGGGTATGGTACTCGACTGAGTTGAGACGAGTCACAGGACTGGTCGCGATCAGGCGTTTCTGCCGGGGTGGGTGTTAGGGGAAGTAGGGGTCGACACCATCACATTTTCCCCGGGGAGCATGACTCGAACTGCCTACAAACTTCACTCGGCACAGTCTAGACCCCTACCCCCTGCTTAATTTCCTGAAGACGCATCTGTGCTCTGTAGACTCGTACACCATCCACCACGGCCTTCACGACTGGATATTGAAGGCCAAGAACTAACCTGTTTACGGAAAATGCATATATATACATTTATTTTGTCAAAAACTATTTTCAAACAAAACCGTTTTCCATTTGTAATGATGACTAGATTCGATACTCTTGTTAAAGTTAAAGTTTGTTTTGTTTAACGACACCTTTGGAGCAGATTGATTTATTAATTGGCTATCGGATGTCAAACATTTGGCAATTTTGACATATAGTCTTAGAAGGAAGGAAGGAACTGTTTTATTTAACGACGCACTGAACACATTTTATTTACAGTTATATGGTGTCGAACATATGGTTAAGGACCACATAGATATTGAGAGAGGAAACCCTCTGTCGCCACTTGTCACGGGGATCCTATAATACCCGTAACTGAATAAAACACGATTATCCAAATATCTCTCCTAACTGTATATCTATTAGATCTCTCTGTATCGGGCAGTCTAATACCCGAGTGGCTCGGCTCTAGGTAGATCAGAGATAAGATCTGATATATATATATATATATATATATATATATATATATATATATATATATATATATATATATATATATATATATATATATATTTATAGCACGTTTAGTTCACTAGAAAACACAACAAAACACAATACACTTTGGAATCTGTATTAACACTGCGCTGACAAATGTACTTGCCGCAGTAGTTAATTAACAACAACAATATAATAACAACCCAGAACTAATCACTTAATTAGTTAATCACTAGGTGTCTAGTTTACACAATATTCTAATCACTTCACGGTAGTACAACACACACACGTGTGATAATTGAGAAACGCTGCCAGGGGAACTTAATTATTAAAGGAATTACAACTCTATTCCTAACTGGTTAATTTTTAATTAACCCTTAACTACTCATACAGTAACCTTGTAATACAGAATTAATACTGGTACCTATCACAATAAAGACAATAACCTACTGTTTACCTAGGTCCTCTAGGATGACCGGCTAAGCTTTATATTACCACATACTCGTATAAAAATATTAGAACAGTGAAGCCTACAATTTACTTCGTCAGTTTACCGGAAACACTGTCTAAAGAATATTGGTATAATACAGTATTAAAATATTTAAAGTCACACCAATCACATCAAGGTTATACAACAGAGCAGAAAAATATATTTACCACGTCCGGACTGAACTTATATAGATCGTTCAGTGGACGACGTCCGTTACCCTGGATACTTCCAATGTTTCTCCCGATATCTCATGTCATGTCATGTCATAGGGTTTTACGTGCACATTTAGAGCAAGCTGTTGTAGCGCACGCCTGTCCGTCCATGACAGGAAAGGTGGGGGGAGGGGAATGAGGGACCGCCTGCACTGGCAGGTGCAAGGGAGTAACAGCAGCCCGATTGAATCGGTAGCAGGCGGGTGGGGGTGGTGGTGCTGCTATGGAATTTGAATGGAGCCGTTAATGCCAAAGAGAAAGTGGTGCGCAATTTTGTTGAGGAAATTTTGGCGCAATTTTGAACGGTCGGTCGAAAGGTAAATGACCGAGCTAATATAGGTTTTGATATTAGTGAATCGAGAGTAGCTCGTTAATTTTAGACCTTTAAGATGCTGTGGTGTCTCCCTAGGTTGCCCATCGGGCCCATCCTCCTCCGTCTTTGTATAGCATTGAACACAATGACGGAGGGGGAGTTAGACTAATATGGCTATCTAATTTGAAGGGTGGAACCCTTATAGTGTAGGTATTGGTTTAAAAAGCCTAATGCTTGACATACTTAACTTTATTACCAATCAATGAAAGAAAGAAAGAAAAAGAAAGAAAAATAGGGTTAAAGTATCTAGTAGCAGTTGTGTAGTTGACAGCTAACTAATTAAGAATTTTTTGATTCCCGCCTCCTGAATAATTATTTTATAAAGAAATGAAATGATTGAGGCGAAATGAACGGTATCTATATGTTGGTAACTGTTAGTAATGTAGAATAATTTAGTAGGCTTACTTGGTTAGTCTTTTAAGTCAATCTTGTTTTTCCTGCTTGCTATTTCCTCAGTTGCCCTAGTTGACTTACCTTAGTCAATCATGGTTTGATGCATCAGTAATAAAGACATGGTGCGAGTGCAAAACACAATTGTGCAGTTTATTTACATGTGAGGTTCATGTTCGCGATTGGCTGGATTGGACCAGTGAGAATGCTACAAGAGAAAGTGGTAATTAGTGGTATCCTATCTTGTTTGTTTTAAGGGCCACAAAAACATTTGGGAGTGGTATACACCAATTGCAACACACGAGTTTCAGAATCTGAATAAATATTTACAGTAAGGTTAACAATGGTTATTAATTATTCGCTACCGTCCCGCCGTTGAACCCCGGGGTTGGAGTGCTTGTCGATCGTGTGCTTAAGGTCGCTCTTCCCTCCCGGAGTTGTACAGGCGGGTGGTTTTGAATAATTGTTGATTAATAATTTTATTTTATGCCAGCTATCTAGTTTAAGTATATGCTTTTACTTGTGTCGTTTCACCGTTCTCCCCTCGGATTGGAATACATAGTCTGGTCGAGTGCGAAGGGTGGATGTTCCGCCAAGGGGTCACAGGTGTCACGAGTTAAGTAGTATACTAATTACTTATCTTAGTTATAGATCGTCACCTTCCATCCGTTGGTCTCCCAGATTGGAGTGTGTGTCGGTTGAGTGTAGAAGGTCGCTCTTCCCTCTAGGAGACGTACAGGCGGGTGGTTGCGATCTTTTTCTAATTTTTTAGCTTTTGACTAAATGACTTGCCAGGAGCCCAGTGGGTGCGCTACGGCTTCCCATCCTGCCTGCGATCGGTCGAGTTGGTGGTTCGCGCCGATCGAACGCTGGCACGGTGAGTGGCACGTGGCTTTTATAATTTTGGTTTGGTGGACAGGACGAATTGGTATACTGCTTTGAAGGTTTTGAGTTTGAGGAATTTATCAGGGTTAAGTAAAAAAATTGGAGTAATTGTTTTATTTTGGTTGGCTTCGGTTATTGATTCTATCATTAGTTTTCTCTGGCTGTTGTGTAGCGTGCAATCCAGGAGGTAGTGTTTCATATCCTCCCGGGTGCCACATTCGCAGTCAGGATTTAGTTTGGTGAAAGAGTAGCTGTTGAGCTGTGAAGATTTACCTATGCGTAGTTTAGTGATTAGTTTATCCACATAAGTGTTTGGGTGTTTAGGTCGGATAGAGCTGACCAGTGGCTTGATGTTATAGTGCCATATATTGGTTGATAGGTCCCAGTTTGCCTGCCATTGATTAATGTAGTGTTTTCTTGCTTTTGACATTAGTTCTGATATTCCTAAAGGTAGTGCTGTAATTGTACTAGTGAATGAAAGTGCAGTTTTGGCTCCATAGTCAGCTATTTCATTGCCAATTATACCTACATGGGCTGGGACCCATTCGAATACTATTGTTAGATTAAGCTGGTTTATTTCTTGAAGTTTATTAAGTATAGCTGCGAGGATATCTGGCCTTGTAGATTTATTAGTTTGAAGTGATTGGATGGAGCTAAGACTATCTGAAAAGATAACGCTTTTAGGGTATTGTTTATTTTTAATCCAGATTAGCGCTTCATAGATGGCTGTCAGTTCTGCTGTATAGACTGATAGATTATCTGACAGCCTGGCATATTTAACTAGTTTAGAGTGTTTGAATATTTTTTCTTCAACTATTGCGAAGCCAACCCTACCGTTATCTGGATTTATTGAGCCATCCGTATAGATATAGATATGCTCAGAGTAGTTTTCATTAGCTGCGGCTTCAAAGAGGACTTTCTTAAATGGTGGAAAGGGGGTTTGATCAGTAGCTTTTTTGATTAGGTATGGAATGTGGCATTCAATTGGCTGGTTGAGTTGGTATAGAGCCACAGGTGTGTTATCAATTCCTACCTCTATTTCAAGTTTACTAGCCCTAGTGGCAAATGAATCATTAAGTTTTTTTTATTAGTTTTAAATTCTAGCCCTGGTTTTGCTATTATGGGGATAAGTTCCTGAACTGGGTGATCTAATTTAAGCGAATGGATTTTAAGATGGTAGTTGAGATGTTGAAGATTACGGCGGTATTTAAGTGGCATAATGTTAAATTCAACTTCTAGGCTTTGGCCACTAGTATTAGCTGGAACTTTAGCTATTGTTCTAAGAGCTTGGTTTTGGATGATATCTAGTTTTTGCAGTAGCTTTGGGGAGGCGCAACTGTAGGCTTGGGCTCCATAGTCTCTCCTGGAGAGTATAAATGCTTTGTAAACCATAAGCATTGCCTCTGTTTGCGCTCCCCAGCTGGTGCCTGAGATTGCTTTTAGTAAGTTTAGAGTATTTTTAGCTTGTCTGACGATATCATTAATATGATCACTAAAGGTTAGTTTTGGGTCGAAGGTGACTCCTAGGAATTTGAATTTGCTAACTCTTGGGATTGGCTTATTGTTTGAGGTTATTTGAAGGTTATCTGGCGAGTTGACTTTATTAAATAGCATACAAACTGTTTTAGTTTCAGATAATTTAATGCCCCAGTCCAAGGCCCACTTATTTAATTTGTTCATAACGTCTTGCATTAAATTAAATAGATTCTTGGTTACTCTGCCTGTGCGCCAGATGGCGCAGTCATCGGCAAACAGTGCTGTGTTTAATGGAGTGGTTGATTTAATTTTACCTTTAGCATTAAGTGCTTTAGTTATGTCATTAATAAATATGTTAAATAAGGTTGGTGATAGGACCGAGCCTTGTGGTATTCCGTTAATTATTTCTGTTTTATCTGAGTAGTGGCTGTTTACTCTGATTGAGATTGATCTATTATGGATAAAATTATTGATAAAGTTAAACATGTTTCCTTTAATTCCATTAGTTTGTAGTTTATTGAGTAGGCCTTGTCTCCATACCATATCAAATGCTTTTTCAATGTCTATGAATACTGCTAATACTTTATTAGATTTGCGGAAGGCATCGTTTATACTGTTTTGAAGTCTGACTATTTGGTCTATTGTTGAATGTTTGGATCTAAATCCACTTTTTACATTTGTAATTAGGTTATTTTCTAGTAAGTAGTTATTTAATCTTTTATTAATGATGGTTTCTAGCGTTTTACACGTGGAACGTAAGTGTTATCGGTCTGTAACATCCCGGGAGGGAGTGGTCTTTTCCCGCCTTAGGGAGACTAAAGCATTCTGCGTGTTTCCATGCAGTGGGCATTTGGCCCTCCTTCCAGATTCGGTTAAAGAGCGATAACACTACCTCTAGGGCGTGCTTGAGCAGGGTGTAACTAATTTGGTCGGGCCCAGTGGCGGTACTTTTTTTTAGCTTTAAGAGCAGTTTTTAGTTCTATCAATGTTAGTGGTTTATTAAATTCTAGGTTATCGTTGTTTGGCTGATTGGCCGTATTAGTGTTAGTTTTTGGTAAGGAGTTATCTTTCTTGAGTTTATCAAAGAATTGTTTAGGGAAATTTTCGTTACTACTGTTTTTGCTAAAGGTTTTACTTAGAAGGTCAGCTTTTTGTTTATTAGTGGTTGCTGTTTTATGTTTTTGAAGGACTGTGGTGGTCGCGCGTTGTCCTTGTATAGCTTGAACTTTCTTCCACATTTCTCTAATAGATGTTCTATTATTTATTTCACCACAGAATGTTTGCCAGCTGGCCTGTTTAGCTTCAATAATTAATTTACCTATTTCATTTTTTGCTATTTTATATTTAGAGTGGTATTCCTGTTTACCTGTTTTTTTGAACAGTTTCCGCATCCTGTTTCTGAAACCGCATTTTGTTTTAATTTCGTCCGTCCACCAACTAACAGGTTTATTTTTACTAGGTTGTTTAGTTTTAGGTATATTTTTCTCTGCTATTTTAATTATTTCGTTGGTGAGTTTGTTAGTAGCATCGTCGATATTTATGTTGTCTTCTAGTTTAATTTTGCTACATTCGCTTGTAAAGCCTGCCCAATTGGCTTTACTAAATTTGAATTTAGGTATGAATTTTTCTATTTCTGCGTATTCTACATTACTTTTATAGTTGATTAAGATGGGGAGGTGGTCGCTGTTGAGGGCATTGAGTACTTCCCATTAGGCGTTGGCGCCTAAGTTATTAGATGTTATAGGGTGTATACTACCAAATCAAATCCCATAGACGACAATAGTAACATATGTGGCTAAAACTCCTACCTGCAACGTATCAACCGACATAAACGCCACGGATATAAATACTACCACCCCTTACACTTAAAGTGAATCAGAAAAAAATGGGGGTCAAGCTGCTCGTTTCTGAGATAACGTGTAGCGTCTATGACTACCCTAGTTTCGCACAAAATTCGAGTACTTTTTTTTACAGGTACCCCATACATGTTTCAAGCACAAGGCTACTTGACACATTGGTACTAGATGAAATAAAATTGCACATTTGTTTTACCCAGATGAAACTATTATTTTTTACAACCAACACACTCACATTTATAACCAATCACAGGACTTGTGGTGTTCACTTCTCTATCAAAAGTTCGGTGCACCTCGCACTTTGACCCAGCCGGAAGTTATTTGGTTTAGTACTACCTATACTGATAACATACATTTTTCAAAAAGTGTCCAGCTATGTGTCTTTATGACAACCAGGATCTGGTGTATTCTGACATAAACTGACAACCTCACTGAAACTGTTGTTTCTACAGTGCAACCTAATATAATGTACACCTCAAAAAGCATATATATTGCATATAGTTTTGTACAAATGCAATATGTCATATTAAACAACAAAATGTTTTAAAATAAAACTCCTGAAGATATTTACTTTCAGTTGGGTGTGTGTACTCAGGTATATATGTAGAGACAACAAAGATAGTCAGAGTACCTCTACCCCTTTAAAGAATTCCATTAAAACACATGCACTTGATTGACCCCTAGATTATGAAGACCTTAACAGGCACATCAAAGAAATATCAGTATTAAAAAAATACACTGTCTGAGGAAGGAAACACAAACATGACTGTACCTGTATGAAGTAATGACTTAATGTCCTGAACATTAGTGTTGGGAGGAAATCCTGTATGCTGGGTGTGGGTGTCTTCAAGTTACCAGGTGTGGGAATTTCAAATCCATCGGCCATGCTGATTTTCATAATGAACCATCAAAACTATTGGCAGCCACCAATATTCCTGACTATATTTTATTTATAGCCTACTGTAGTTGGAGGTTTTAATAGTTGTGATATCTGGAATAATCATGCAGCTTTAACACATTTATATTTGATTAATTACTGAAAAAAACCTATTTTTAAATGACAAAATTACTCGAACATCTATTTTCTTGCATTATTTTCTAATCCGGATGAATACAATATGTACATTAGATGTATTCCTACAATCTGTAATCCAGCATTTTATATAGCTAGTAACATTAGGTAATACAGCTTTAACAATAAAATAAATTATCAACTTAATCCAAGGCAGATAATCAAATCTGAAAAAAATTGGTTCTGAATCTAGTATAAACTCAAAATGCTTTTCATGAGAGATAACTAAGTGATTATTAAGAAAAAAAATCTATCTGGAGATCTAAGTATATGTTTAACAACCTTATTGTTATGTACAAATAAGAACAGAAGGCACAATAGTGACAACAAATTTAATTATGTTTTTGGTAAAGTTTTTCTTCAAATTTACTTTAAATTTTGCATAAAACTACAAATTTGTCTAAAATATAACTTAGCACCCTATAAATATGTCAAAATGACAATAAAAATCAACTTCTTTACAAATTTGAGTTTTCAGAATTTCATATATAAGAAATTAACAATGTTAATGGAAACTAAAGACATTAACCCACTATTGGCACATGCTATTTTTAATATAAAAATAAATTGCTATTAAAATCTTAGTTCAGGTTGCCTATATATAATACCATATTTAAGAGCAGTTGTATATGGCAAGTCAAATACCATGTAAAAAGAAATTATTGAAATCTTTACAGTATGAATTATAGGCCAAAACCAACTTTTCTTCAGTGCTAACTTTGATTCAAACTCCATTCAGAGCCATGTACAGAGATTATTGTCAAGGTCAAGGTCAAGGTCATTGTGAACTTGCATGATCGAGTGATGGCTAATTAATCAACCAGTATAGGTTAATTAAATAAAATGACAAAATCATAATATTTTTTATTATGCACTGAATATGTGCTATAGGGTGTATACTACCAAATCAAATCCCATAGACGACAATAGTAACATATGTGGCTAAAACTCCTACCTGCAACGTATCAACCGACATAAACGCCACGGATATAAATACTACCACCCCTTACACTTAAAGTGAATCAGAAAAAAATGGGGGTCAAGCTGCTCGTTTCTGAGATAACGTGTAGCGTCTATGACTACCCTAGTTTCGCACAAAATTCGAGTACTTTTTTTTACAGGTACCCCATACATGTTTCAAGCACAAGGCTACTTGACACATTGGTACTAGATGAAATAAAATTGCACATTTTTTTTACCCAGATGAAACTATTATTTTTTACAACCAACACACTCACATTTATAACCAATCACAGGACTTGTGGTGTTCACTTCTCTATCAAAAGTTGGGTGCACCTCCAACTTTGACCCAGCCGGAAGTTATTTGGTTTAGTACTACCTATAGTGAGGATGATGGCAGAAGAGCTTGGCGATTGATCGTGGTAGAAGGTATTACTGCCATCGTTGAGACATACTAGATTATGTATGTTGATGAATTCTTCCAGTATGTCTCCCTGTGCGTCGGAGTGCTGACCTCCCCACAGTGGGTTGTGGCTGTTGAAGTCTCCTACTAGTATTAAGTTATGGTTTGGTTTTATAAGTTTATTGTAATCATTTATAGTTAGTTGCTTATGGGCTGTTCCTGGTGGGCTATATACGTTAATAACGTCTATAGGCATTTTATCGTTTAGTATGGTAAGTCCTAGGACTTCTAGATTGGCATTTATGGATTCGTATTTGATTTCACTATGAGGTATGGTACTTTTAATGAGTGTGGCTATTCCACCTCTGGTACTGTTTTCTCTATGTTTATAATAGGTTGAGTAGCCTGGGATTTTGAATGTTTTAGTTATTTTTTTATTTTTGTTACTAGAGCCATTTCCTAGCCAAGTTTCTTGTAGGCATATAATATCTGGCTTGGTGTTATTGGTGCTAATGAGTTGTATGAGTTCGGCACCATGTCCCATTGAATGGAGGCCTTTAGCGTTCCATTGGAGAACGCCAAGACCCTTATGTTTTGGAGTATTTTGTTTATTAATGGCGTGTGGAGGTGGATCTCCCATAATTTATCCTGAGTTGTTATTGATTTTATCCGTTTGTTTTTCTATCTATCTATTTTTATTTATTTATTTTTTTATTTTATATTTTTTATTTATTCTTTATGTTTCCTATCTTAATTTTTTTGTTTTATGTCAGCTTTAATGGAGGAAATTTCTAGGGCTAGTTTCTCAATTATGGCTTTGAGTTCGCTGACTTGTGTCTGCTCTGTGGTTTTGACTTTTTCTGCATAAGTAATTGATTTTGTAACTAGACAGTTATCTCTGGTTATTTTTGGTTTAATTGTGGTTTTTTCTTGTTTCTCCAGGAGGTTCATTTGCCGCAGCGCCCTTTGATAGTGGTGGCACCGAGACTCGTGTGCCATGTGTCTATCCAAGCAATTGGGGCATTGGATGGGATTAGTACAGGGTGAATTATGGGAGGCTCTAGCATGCTTCTGGCCGCAGCGATGGCAAGTGGGTAGGTTTCTATAGTGGCGGCATTTTGCAGCTCCGTGTCCCCACTGCTGACAGTGGTGGTACTTGCTTGGGTTTTTTCTCATAGGGGAGGAGCGAATATCTGCGTCCTTGGACTATGATATGGTGGTCGCAGGGATGGGTGGTTGATATTAGGAGGTAACCATTTGTCCAGGTTGTTACCTCACTAATTGCCAGGTTGGGATTATCCTCTTTCAGAGTTTGGAGTGAGGTGGCGAGAGCTGGTAGTTGGTGGAGTTTGGCAAGCCATTTGTTAGTTCTGGTGGGGGTGGGGGTGGGGTATTGGTTTTCTCGGTGGGGGTGGGGGTTTGGCTCTGGATGTTGGGCTGGCTTTTCAAATTGCCAGTGGCCTTTGTCGGTACCTCCTTGTAGAAGGGGCTTGGGACGTTGTTAGTGATGGCAATGGTGGGGGTGGGGGTGGGGGCGATGATGGGGGTGGGGGTGGGGGTGGGGGCGGTGGTGGGGTGGATGGCTGAGCTTTCACTATCTATTGGAGCTGGGATTGACGTTTTGACTGGTTTTGGTTGTCTAGTTTTAGCTGGGGCTTTTGTCGTTTTAGTTTTTAAGAACATATTGCGGGTAAGTGCTTTTGCAGGGCTCCTGCCTTGGTATTTGTTTAGTTTTTTGAACGACTAAAGGTTTTTTTTCTCCAGTTTTGATTGTGATTGGAGTTTTGGGGGCCTGTCTGGTTTTTATAAGTTTAGTGGCTTTCGTTGTTAATGAGCTGCTTTTAGCACGGGGGTTACCTGTTGCCCCTGGCGGCTTGGCGCTGTTGGTGGGCGGTGTTTGCCGTGTTTCCAATGGAGTGCTTTCTCCGACGTCTGGTAGATCCGTGAGGCTTCCGAAAGAAAAAATGGCGCCTATCTCTGGAGTGATTTCGTCTACGGCGGACGTCGTAGTTTTGGTGCCTTCTTGTTGGTCCGCTGTTTTCTCTGAGTTATTTTTTATAACGTTTTTTGGACATGAGGAAAAAACCAACTTTTTTTGTGCCTTTGTTTGTAGGCAGTTTAAAGCATTTTTAATGTTGTGTATTACTGTGGCGCTAGCCGCTTTTGTTTGTTTGTAGCCAGGCTTGCCTGGTATGATTAGTGGCTCTGTTCTCGTGTGTGCAAACATAGTTTGGGGGGAGTGAGTTTCACTCTTATCAGAATTTTCCTTTATCACATTAACCCTAATGATGCTGTTTTCCTCAGCTTGCGGGTTAAGCCCTTTAACTTCGGCTACGTGGGTTGCGTTATTAGTATCCATTTCTATTTCGTTTAAGGTCTCTTTTGTTTTAACTAAGTACTAATATTTGCAGAACTGGTAAGAGAAGGTTACTAGGGAATGATATTTGGATAAATACAAGTTAACTCTAAAGCAGAAATTACAAAAATGCTAATATAACTTACAACAAAAAATATCAACGTAAGACTAACTAAATAACTTGACTATCTAACTATTGAATAATTACTTTCCTACCTTGGTCCTAAGTCCAGTACTGCTCCTAACTGTTCAAGTCCGGTCTTTTTTGTGCCCGATATCTCTAAAATCCTAGCTATTTATTCAAAAATCTGAGAGACAGCGAATATCGCCTGGGGGCACAACGCGGTACCTCACCTATCATGTGATATTGCCACAACTCCCAGAGACGGTATTTTTTTCTTAGATGGTCAGACTTACTGTCGCCATTCCGCTAGCAATACCCGGTCGTAAACCGCACTATCTGAGGTATTACATAACTACTGGCCACATGGCCTCCACACGTGGTCTAAGTGCATATTGGGATGCAGGACTACCACCGTTGCGCGGGGGTATTACGTAACCAAGCTGCACACAGCCCTCTAAAACAATTAACATCGCCACAGGCGAAAAGATAAGAGCATGTTCCGTCACACACACCCACCTCAAAAAGAATATTTCCTCTACTCTAGGAATAGGGAAATATACTACATTTAAACAAAACAAAATGTGCGTTAACCGACACATCCGGGCATTTATAACACATAGTAATAAGGTGACTACCAGTAATCACACTGAGTCTCTGAGTCCCCGGTATACAATAGTATATATATATATATATATATAAGCACAAAAACAGAAATCAAGAACGTCAACACATTATCACAACGTTCAACTTCGGGACAGGGCATCAGCGATTACATTGGATGTGCCTTGATATGTTCAAAGGTAATTGGGAATTCCTGCAGAAGAACTCTATCTCAAAACTCTCTGGTTGGTGGCTTTCATTCTGTGAATGAAAGTAAGCGGATTATGGTCAGTAAAAACAACCACTTGATGCAATGCCGATTTCGCGTAGATCTGAAATGCTTCATTGGAACAGCACAGCTCCAGCTCCTACGTCACTGGCATCCACAGCCAGCTTGAAAGGCATTCGGTAGTCTGGTGCTGCCAACACGGGAGACGTTGCGCGGGGCTATTACGTAACCAAGCTGCACACAGCCCTCTAAAACAATTAACATCGCCACAGGCGAAAAGATAAGAGCATGTTCCGTCACACCACTTCATGGGCTACTCTTTTCGATTAGCAGCAAGGGATCTTTTATATATCCCACAGACAGGATAATGCATACCACGACCTTTGTTGCACCAGTTGTGGAGCACTGGCTGGAATGAGAAATATCCCAATGGGTCCATCAACGGGGATCGATCCTAGATCGATCGCTCATCAGGCGAACGTTGTAACCACTGAGCTACGTCCCGCCCATATAGTCTTAGAGGAAGCCCGCTACATTTTGCCATTGGTAGCAAGGGATGTTTTATATGCAACACCCCACAGACAGGACAGCACATACCACCTACTTTGATACACTAATTGTATGGCATCGGTTAGGACTGAAAAAAATGCCCCACAATAACAACAAAAAACCCAAATGGATCCGCTGAAGAGGTACGATCCTTCGACTCAAGGATCTCAGATCAACGCTCTACTGACTGAGTCAAATCTAACCCCGTCTGGACGCAAATACAGTTTTATTTCTATATTTTGGATGTGTGCATAGTTTGTTCATATCTTTGGTGAAACTGTTGCACATTTGTTCGTGGTTTTGGATGAAGTGACATACTTGACAGCTGTGGTGACAGTACTCATGTTTTGGATGAAGTAACAGACTTGACAGCTGTGGTGACAGTACTCATGTTTTGGATGAAGTGACAGACTTGACAGCTGTGGTGACAGTACTCATGACGGGTGCCACCGGTGAGGCAGGATATGCTCATCTTTCACGAATACGTTTTATAACCACTGTTTTGACAGTGATTCATGAGTGTATATTATCAAGGCTACATTTATTTTAAATAAGCTCTGTCCTGTGCTAGTTTTGATTTAGTAAACTAGTCTTGGAGTGGCAGTCTTCTTCAAACGGTTCAAGAAAGATGCAGTCTCCAATAAAGGTTATCCTCGGGAGTGGCTATTTTGCCAAATCTCCATTCGGCTCTCCAGCGTGCAGAGATACGGTTTCGATCATGGATAACGGTTTTGTCGTCTTCGGATTCCTAAATACATTTGATATTCTAATCGTGGAGCACTAAAGTTTGTTTTGTTTAACGACACCACTAGAGCACACTGATTTATTAATAATCGGCTATTGGATGTCAAACATTTGGTAATTTTGACATATAGTCTTAGAGTAGTCCGAAGGGACGTAAAACGTGTGGTTCTTTCTACGTTCGAAAATTGTTACATACCCTATATACAGCTGGTATTCAAAACTTGTGGCACCATGTTTCAACCATTCCTCAACAGAAATAGTGCAACAAATGGACACACAAACCAAAAATGTATAAAAAATGTACTAAATACTGCACCATTATTAACAAAATAAATATTCCATTGACAACATAAAACATTAGGCCGCCATTTTAAATTTGCTAAACAGAAGGAAACATCTCACCCTGCACATTAAGAAACGTATTGACTTAATATGCACCGTGCATTAAGTCTTATAGAGGACACCCGCTAGTTTTTCCATTAGTAGCAAGGGATCTTTTATATGCACCATCCCACAGACATGATAGCACATACCACGGGCTTTGATACACCAGTCGTAGTGCACTGGCTAGAATGAGAAATAGCCCAGTGTGCCCACCGACGGGGTTCGATCCCAAGGAGCACTTTAAACTATGAATATTAGAGAGAGAAAGACCCCCAATAATAATAATAACAATAACACATACATACAAAACTCCGTCTTTTTAATGATTTTCATAGTTTTCATTAATTACATTTTTATTATATACAACTTAACAAGTATCATTAATATCAATATTATTAATAAATGCTGATGGGTTTAGTACACGTAATACGAATCAAACATACATTTTACTCATAAAACCCTTTAAAAGACCCCCTCCCCCCAAAAAAAGAAAAGAAAAAAAAAGCGTAAAAATATAAACATGAAACTGAAAACAATTTATTTGAATATGCACGGTGCAAGCTGAAAGTGTATAAATACAAAATAATACATACACAACTCATCATAAAAGAAATTTTTCGTTTCCATTTCTATTTCAAAGACCTACTGTGGTATGAAACCCCTCTTTATTTAAATTAGTGAAATTAGGCCGAAGCTCCACACTTTTCAAATTGTTTTGAGGATTCATTTTCGGAATGGTAGAATTTAAAATGTACTAATTCGGGATTTCTCCTGCAACCCCTGATTGTTTTGGCAGACAACCACAACGATAACTCCATTATAGTGTGGTCATGTTCTAACGTACCCTCTGAACTAATTTTACAATGTTCAATAACTACATATATTTAGACATGCATCGATGTGAACGTGACGCGAAAATATATTGTATGCCTCTATTAACATACCTTTTTAAACGCCAGCAATTTAATTCACAACTGAAACATACTATAAACAACATGGTGACAGTTTTAACACCTTTGATAGATAAAGGCACATTGATTACATTAATCATCGGCTATTGGATATCAAACATTTGGTTATTCTGACACGTAGTATAAGAGGAAACCCGCTACATTGTTCCAAGGGATCCTTTATAAGCACTTTTTACAAACAGGACAGCACATATCACTGCCTTTGACCAATTGTGATGCACTGGTTGGAACAAGAAAAAAAAATCCAATCAGTTAAAAAGATGCGCCGAGGTGGTTCGATCCTGCGACGCAAAGACCTCAAGCGAGAACTCAACCGACTGAGCTAAATCACGACCAACTATTTAGATTGATGTGAATATGAATGAATGAATGAATGAATAAATGTTTAACGACACCCCAGCACAAAAATACACATCGGCTATTGTGAATATGACGCGAAAATGTATGATATGCCTCGAAAAAGATTATTTGTTTTTAAACGTCAGCATTTTGTTTTTAATTTATTATGAACTGTTCAGTACTGTAACATACTACGAATAGTGTGGTGACAGTTTTATCACCATTGATAATGTTTTAGAACGTTTATATTGCAAAAGCTGTAAATATTATAATAAATAATAATAATAATAATAATACAAATAAATAATAATAATAATAATAATAATAATAATAATAATAATAAATACAAATAAATGAATAAATGAATAAATAAATAAATATACATTTAGCATTAAACACGTTTCATAATAGTTGTACAAAACAGTTAGATGTACATAACATGTAGGTCATAATCTATGAAGCAAATGTCAGCGAATCGATGTTCAATTGTTATAATTTTAACACATTTCTCTGTCTGTATCTCATCTCTTTTCCCATTCATCTCTTGTTCTCCATCTCTCTCTCTTGCTAGCTTTCATCCTCATACCCGCATATATCCCCCTATCTCTCCCTATCTCGCTCTCCCTCCCCTATCTCCCCCTCTCCCTCCCCCCTCTCTCTCTCTCTCTCTCTCTCTCTCTCTCTCTCTCTCTCTCTCTCTCTCTCTCTCTCTCTCTCTCTCTCTCTCTCTCTCTCACACACACACATCCGTATGTGTACGTAGGCTAGAAGTGCACTCTAAATACGTTCCTGAATTCTCAAATTTTAAATATGTCGATATATCTGGAATGAGATACTATAATCCTTTCAATAAATAAACGGGACACCGCACACGCTTTCTCGTTCTGCGGCAGTGTCTCTCGATGTCAGCTAATAGGTATATTCCTATCGGGTCAATGGATAAACTTCTGCCATAGATGGACATTGGTTCGAATCCTCTTAGTAGATTATTAATTATCTGTGGTCAGTACTGTCTGTGTCCAATCAATCAACACACTTATCACATCCAAGCAACTTCATCTTCTTCTGCGTTCATTCAAGATTTGGCAGTATTAGATCAATAATCAGGATGTGATGACCAAATGTGACGTCTTCCGAAGGTTGTCGAGAGGTCCCCACAGTTTAATATTGAGGGCTGTGTCTTGTGTCCAAACTTTCTGACGGTTCTCTTCTAGGTGTGGGCAGTTTTGTAGGATGTGTTCTGGCGTTTGTTCTTCAGCACCACATTCACATTGGGCTTTGACAGTCTGACTATTCCCTCGGGCCTGTTTGAAGACTTTTCAGCCAATTCAGTGCAACAAATCATTTAGACTAGCACTGATTAAATGGTTTGCCAGAGAGTAATAATCACTGAACCTTTGTCGGTCAGCTGAGGGCACCAAACACCACATCCCAGGTTCTGTTTGGAGGCTTTGTCAATCAGTCAAAGAAGCCAAATACCTCTACCATGTCCCTTCGTGAATGCTGTGCTAGTCTGCAATGAGCTCTGGATACCTTTCAGCCGGTTATTTGTAAAGGTTTCGTCAGACAGCTTAAAGCGCCAACAATGCCATTCCACCAGCCTTGTTTTATCTTGTGTCAATCAACAGTCTGTGGCGCTCATATGCTCTTGCACTGACCCTCCTTGATAGTCATTCCACCAGCCTTGTTTTATCTTGTGTCAATCAACAGTCTGTGGCGCTCACATGCTCTTGTACTGACCCTCCTTGATAGTCAGCAGTGGACACCAAAGAATCTTAAGTCGGTTATTTTTTGTGGGGTCGTGCCAGTCAGTGTAAAGCGACAAATACCACTGCACTAGTCTATGTTATGCCTTTGTCACCAGTTAGTGAAAGGCGCCAAACACCACTGCACTTCCCTTCTTTTAACAATGTGCACACAACATTCATGGTCATTGTTAAAGCTTCTTCAGTCAGCTTTCGACACCAAATTCCGTTCCAGCGGCTTTACTTGAAGAATCCTTCGCCAACAGTTTACCGTTGTAACTGGTCCACCTTAAAATTCATGTATGTGATAGTAGACAATGAGCAGCAAGCTTAAGCTTGAGTGGATTCTTATTTCAGATTGTGTAAATAAGGCTAAAGCATCTGGTGTCATTCCACAGACACTTTTACGTGTTCTCGGGGCCGAACGCTTCAGAAGAATTTGACTGGTACCATCATCAGCTATCATATATATATCACATTCATCCAACGTTAGACGTAAAATCCAGTCTACCGAGTAACTCAGCGTTCACTCGCCCTCCTGAACAAACGTTTGTTTTGTTTAACGACACCACAAGAGCACACTAATTAATTAATCATCGGCTATTGAATGTCAAACATTAGGTCATTGTGACATACAGTATTAGAGAGGAAACCCGCTACATTTTATTTCCATTAGTAGCAAGAGATCTTTTATATGCACCATCCCACAGACATGATAGCACATACCGCAGCCTTTGATAAACCAGTTGTGGTGCACTCGCTGAAACGAGTCAGTACAAGACAACAAGTACCTTTGTTCTGGCGTTTCTTGAATTTCTTGACTGTCTGCCCTGAGTAGAAGCACATATGTGTCGGTACTATTTGCAGATTTGGTTTGTCGAAATGGAGCAACGAATGCCGTCTTGTTTGAAGCGTTTGGTGATGTTTTTTGGCGATCGGGTTTTGGCGATAAATATCCTTTCACAGGCTCGTTGTGGGGAATAGTCTGACCGTCTCCAATAACAAATATTGCTTTGTCAGTCAGCTTAAAATAAAAACCTCACCATTCCAGCAGCCTTAATTTAAGCATATATACCTATTGCGAATTTGTAACACAGTCAATTTAATACCCATTTCACGTACTTTTATCTTCCCTGCTTTTATCCAATTAAGGTTCAAGCCAGCTGACACAGACATCAACTATCTGGGCTATCCACGAAAGGGGCCAATGTTTTAGTTGTTTATGAGAGACAAGTCCGAGTAGTAATCTTACATCTCCCAACAGAGCCAGTGAAATTCGCTCTGGGTGGCAATTGGTATCGGGTTGCGAACCCATTGCTGCTAACGTCAAGGCCAATGACTTAACCGTTTGCAGCAACGGAGCCTGTACCATTCCAACGACCTTTTATTACGTGCGTCTGTCTACGGCCAGACACTTTTAAACGGCCAGTGTCCTTTTCTCCTTGAAACGGCTGCGTCCATCATGCCACGATGTCGAGATACATGGGGCGGGACGAACACCAGCTACTGAGACGTCTCTGAATGTCTTTCATGGTCAGTCTGTCGGCCGGGTGTCTCGCCCAGCAGCCCAACATCATCTTGTAGACGTCGTCCGTGGACGCGTCCGGGCACTCCAGCAAGGCACCGTTCTGTACATGCTGTATTACCTGAAAATAGATTTTTTTCTTTTACATACATTTCATGTCCGTGCTTATAATCCAATATAGTTCAAGCACGCTGTCCTGTGCACACATGTACACCTCAGCTATCTGGGATGTCTGTGCAGGGCCAGTGCTTATAATCCAATATAGTTCAAGCACGCTGTCCTGTGCACACATGTACACCTCAGCTATCTGGGATGTCTGTGCAGGGCCAGTGCTTATAATCCAATATAGTTCAAGCACGCTGTCCTGGGCACACATGTACACCTCAGCTATCTGGGATGTCTGTGCAGGGCCAGTGCTTATAATCCAATATAGTTCAAGCACGCTGTCCTGTGCACACATGTACACCTCAGCTATCTGGGATGTCTGTGCAGGGCCAGTGCTTATAATCCAATATAGTTCAAGCACGCTGTCCTGGGCACACATGTACACCTCAGCTATCTGGGATGTCTGTGCAGGGCCAGTGCTTATAATCCAATATAGTTCAAGCACGCTGTCCTGTGCACACATGTACATCTCAGCTATCTGGGATGTCTGTGCAGGGCCAGTGCTTATAACACTTTTAGAATCCAGACTGAATGTCTGATGACGTCACACGCATACAATTTGTATGGCGTTGTCATGACATTAGTGTCTCAGACTCTATTAGTAAACTTTGTTTGTTTTGTTTAACGACACCACTAGAACACATTGATTAATCAACCATAGGCTATTAGATGTCAAACATTAGGTAATTCTGACTCGTATACATTGGAGAAAACCCACTACATGTTTCCCAATACAGCAAGGGATCTTTTATATGCAATTTCCCACTGACAGAGAAGCACATACCACGGCCTTTGACCAGTTGTGGTGCACTGATTGGAACGAGAAAAACTCCAATCAATTGAATGGATCCACTGAGGTGGTTCGATCCTGCGACGTAAACACAACAGGCAAGCACTCAACCGACTGAGCTAAATCTGGCCCCTACCTGACCATCATCTTCGTCATACATTTCTTTCATTTCAATTAAGGTTCAATCACGCTGTACTGGGCAAGACACCTCAGCTATCTGGGCTGTCTGTCCAGGACAGTGGGTTAGTTGTCAGGGGTAGAATTTTACGCTATTCCGCTATAACGGAATAGTAAAACAGTTCTTCCAATATTCCGTCATGAAAGTGAAAATAAAGCACGGAATACCGAAAATCGCCTGTGACTATTCCGCTTATGCTTTTTCTTCAGCTACATTTTTCTGCAGAACAAATCCTCACGCTACTAAGACTTTTCTCATGCACTTACCGGTACAAAATAAACGTCTTTTTGATCGAGACTACTGTTTGGAGTGAGTTTGTTTGTAATTCCAGCTAGTACGCAGCATAGACTGGTATATAAACAATTGTTCGTTATGCAATGTTGTACAGGGCGACGTAGCACAGACGGAATAGTGTTTTTTGAAATTCACTATTCCTTTGGGTTAGTAGTAAAAAAAAAAAAATTCAACCCCTGGTTGTTAGTTGTTAGTGGGAGAGAAGAGGGTGTAGTGGTCTTATACCTACCCATTGAGTCAGTAACACTCGCTCTGTGTGGGAGCTGGTATTGGGCTGCGAACCCAGTACCTACCAGCCTTATGTCCGATGGCTAACCACGACAGCCCCTAACATTAACAAGAGAGAGAAAATGTTTAACGACTCTCAAGCATACCATTTAATCAACAGCTATTAAATATTTAATTACGGTATCCCATGGTCATTGGTGAATTCTAGAGCAAGCAGTCCCACTACGTCAAACAGATTAACCGCTGCTTATCACAGGTAAAAGGGCTCCTATTTGTGTAGGGGTGGGGGTGGGACCAGGCTGGCTTTTGCCAGAATTAAACGAAAATGCCTGAACATTTATTAAATTTAGCATTACTAGCAAACAGCTATATAGTGTCGCAAACGAATCACTGTGCATATTTACATGGTTTACACTAATTTTGAGAGTAGAATGATGGAAATACATGGGGGGAAAAGGTATCAATTTTGCCCAAATATCTCTATAATTTTTGACCGAATTTGAAGTTTTGCCCCCTCACCCCACCCCCCACCCCCAAATCTCGTACGCTTATGCTACTCATGACATTTAAACATGGGTAAAAACGGTGATTAATTAATTTCCGGGTTTCGAAGAAAAATATTTGGCCAGTTTGTAGGGATGGAAATATAATTAAATAGTAATGAATTATTCGCACAATCTACCGACTGAGCTAGATCACGCCCCCAGTCCAAACAAGTAGTAAGTAGTAAGACAATCTGGTGAACAGTTCCTCTGTTACACCTACCTCCGTGTTTGACAGTCTGTACCATGGCTGTTTGTCGTACAGTTCCTCTGTTACACCTACCTCCGTGTTTGACAGTCCTGTACCACGGCTGTTTGTCGTACAGTTCCTCTGTTACACCTACCTCCGTGTTTGACAAACTGTACCACGGCTGTTTGTCGTACAGTTCCTCTGTTACACCTACCTCCGTGTTTGACAGTCTGTACCACGGCTGTTTGTCGTACAGTTCCTCTGTTACACCTACCTCCGTGTTTGACAGTCTGTACCACGGCTGTTTGTCGTACAGTTCCTCTGTTACACCTACCTCCGTGTTTGACAAACTGTACCACGGCTGTTTGCCGTACAGTTCCTCTGTTACACCTACCTCCGTGTTTGACAGTCTGTACCACGGCTGTTTGCCGTACGTGAAGATCTCCCACATGACCACGCCGTAGCTCCACACATCCGACTCCACCGTGAAGGTTCTGTACAAGATGCTCTCAGGGGGCATCCATCGGATGGGTATCATTGCCGACCCGCCCACCTGCAAGACGAAACAGAAACATTCTGTCCTGTGTTTGTGAGAGAGAGAGAGAGAGAGAGAGAGAGAGAGAGAGAGAGAGAGAGAGAGAGAGAGAGAGAGAGAGAGAGAGAGAGAGAGGGGGGGGGGGGGGGGAGAGGTCTGCTTTGCTTTGGTTAAGTTGAAACTTTGTAAATCGATCGCAGACCGTATCTAAATTACTTGCTCCATCGTAGCTATAATGGTACGACCATTCCAGTGTTCTGTGGCTTTAAAGGTAATCAGGTATCAATTAATGTTGTATCTCTTCGAGTGAGTCGGCAATGTATTGATGTTTTACATCCATGTACATAATTATGTCTGCAGACGGTCAATTCAAGGTTAAGTTGCAAATAATTAATGTCATCAGAGGCAATAATGGAAATAATCCACAATGCGACTTAGGAGTTTGACACTTCTCCAAATCTAAATCGTATGGGTCCAGGGTGGTGAGGGTGTATGCTAACACATGCCATGTGCTTCGCTGTATAGTTAGTCTCTCTCTCTCTCTCTCTCTCTCTCTCTCTCTCTCTCTCTCTCTCTCTCTCTGTGTGTGTGTGTGTGTGTGTGTGTGTGTGTGGTGTGGGTGAGGGTGTGGGTGTGTCTGTCTATATGTCTCTGTCTCTTAGGGCTAAGATCGCCCAGGGCGCCGTTTTACGAAACGAAGTTAGCCCCGAGATACCGTAAGTACTTAGCTACCTTATGCAGTTAAGGTGATCTTAGCGCTAAGATTGTTTTGTAAAACGAGGCCCTGAAGCGTCCTTAAACAAATATTTCTTTCCTTCCCCACAGCATCGTAACCTTATAATAATCTGTGCTGTAGATGTCCCGCGACATCCCAAAGTCTCCGATTTTGACAACCATGTCTTTTCCGACGAGACAGTTCCTGGTGGCGAGATCTCGATGGACGAAGTGCTGGGTAGCCAAGTAGTCCATCCCCATGGCGATCTGGCTACAGATGCTCAGAAGCTGCACAAACGACAGGCGCTCCCCAGTCTGTTCCAGGTTAGGCACGAGGCCCGCGTCGGGACCATGGGCTCTGAAAAGAGACACGTCAGCTGTAGATTTGTTATGGTGCTGCTAGACTGTAAGGACGAATTTACAAAACAAAATGGCGTTCACCGCGCTTTAATATTAATTGCGTGTGAGTCTTAATGGCGGATAAAAAAAGAAAGAAAAAAGTTTTATTTAACGACGCACTCAACACATTTTATTTACGGTTATATGGCGTCAGACATATGGTTAAAGGAGACCGGACACCAAATCATATATACGGCGTAATGAATTGTTTGCCGTCATAAACCACAACACGCAACTACCGCGCTCCCCTTATTGACTAAGTTAAGCGTGCCAGTCTTGGTTGGGTTTTTTTTCGCCGATCTCCGATGTTTGCCGGAAACTGTCGACAATTGATGAGCTAGACCCGTGACGTCATCGATGAGAGGAAAACTGAAGAAACTACCAAGCAGCATGGACGAACTTAGCGATTCGAGTGACGAAGAATTGTGTCCAGCTTGTGCTAATGGCATCAAACCGTATCAGTTTGAACCACTTATCAGAGACTTTGTCCCTAATCCTGGAAATGTTGTCTTAGACGAACATTTTGATGAATCAACTGCCGACGAAGACGAGGAAGCAAATGGACCTAATTAGAAGAAAAGCACACAAAATGTAATAATATTTCATCATAAATCTTGTTCAGCATAGATGTAAATATAACACGTCAGTGGATATTCCAGAGGCCGATTTCGCAAATCCCCTCCTCACCAAAGCAAGATATAATAATTTAACAAAAAACTTTGTTCTCTTAACTAGTTACCCTCCAAGTTTTAATGTATTTGGTTAAACCGTGTATTTTTAATTATTAAGAAAATGTGTTACCAGTCTGCCGAAACTGTCCACAGCCGGGTACAGAAACACAGAATGTTGGAAAATATACTGTTGCCACATACTGACAATCACTTTACAACTAATATGTCTTATCGACAATATTATTATGTAGTTTTTGCATTTATTAATATAAAATACAACAGGCCCATAGGAACTGGGGAGGAGCGGGCCTAGGGGCTTGTTCTCTATCACACACTCTAGGAAGAAAATGTATGTTTTAAATTTTCACTACTTTGCATAAATAAAGACGATATAAAGATAAAAAATCTAGTTTGTATCCCTCACTAGAGACTGTATTTCTCCCTCCCCCCACCCCCCACACTTCCTTTTATCTTTATGATTTTGTAATCATGATTTCAAACCAACTGTTTCAGGTAGTTTGCTCCACATACTGACATAAAACACATTTGTTATATATTGGAATAAAATAAACATAATTACAATATATCCAGTGTTATTTTCTTTAATCATTCATGGAGGAAGAAAGAAGTCCTGATGAAAATATATTACAGATCAAATATATTACTGGTAAAACAAAATAATATATGATGCTTATTCCATGTGGTAACTATTGTTAATTTTGCTTTAAATTGCTAGATGCCAAAAGTGATTAATTATATTATTTTATGGCAACAGTAAAAAATTAGACGACCAATTGTTTCAACCTCTACCAAAGGTACCAGGTTTTCTGCCAGAAAATAATTTGAGGGTACGTAATAAAACAGGCCCGTAGGAACTGGGGGATGGGTGGGGGTGGGGTGGGGTGGAGGGGTGCCCCCCACTTGTGAGCTTTTCTTTATCTCATTAATTTTTGCCATTGTAACCAAAATCTGATGTAGAGTTTATACCCAGTCTGTCAGTAATCCCCCCCCCCGCCCCCCCCCCCCCAAAGTTGTTCCTACGGGCCTGTAAAAACTAAATATATTCAAAGGAGTATATTGGGTGGTTATAGGTTTGAAATGTTTTTTTTATTGAACATTTTATTTCATGCATTTTTATAAATTTTAATAATCAATTATGTTACTATAATCTATCGAAAAAATCAAACATTATATATATATATATATTAATTTCTGAGATTTGTTTAGTACATACATATAAGTTTACCCTCCGCACCCTCTGGCAGAAACCCAGGGTAGGTATTAAAATAATTATTTGGTGTAGAGTATTTTTAATATGACATACAGAAAGCATTGTAAAGTACAATTTTATTATGCTTTAATAATCGACACTAGCTTTAAAATTATTTAACCATCATTCCTTCTGGCCAGAGTACATATGTTGTTCCTGCCAAAGTGTTAGCATTTTAATTTTAATGACAATATACTGAACTGACGATAAACATTGTTAACTAACGTAATAATTCACGTTTTGAAGGTGTTTTATTATGAGGTTAACAAACCAACTAGATCAAGAGACGTTAGTATGGAGTCGTTATGGGCTGTCGGTGAAAATTAATTTGGTAATTATAGGTAAATAAAATTTAATGTGAAGTTTAAATATTCGTATGTGAACAAATTGCAATACCTTTATTTAATGTATATCTTAAGTACATACTTGTTTTAATTTTCACATTGTAAATGCACCATAACCTGCTGTATTTAGTTGGTGTAAAGCCCATTCGACGACAATAATGCGTCCATGTTTCAAAACAACTTTCGTTTTTTTTGGAAATCGAAACCATGATGTTGGCCGTTTCTTGGGATGCATTGCTGTTACTGTTGCAGTTAAACACTGCGCAGTTAACCATCATATAATTACGTCGACAGTATATAATGACACTAATTATCTTGTAAATTAAATTTCCGATAAACCTGGAGACAAAAAAACTAAAGACGACTAAAAGGCACAACCAAAGAATCAACACGTGTACCGGTATTGCTTGGTAACTCTCACCGATGACGTATTGCCTCGCTTTCGTTCAGATCTATGCATAATCCCGCCCAGTTCTGTTTTTACCCCAAACCTAAGACGCGCAGCTGACCGGTGCCTCGCAGCGAGCCAGGCGTTAGAGTAATGCGGTCTTTGACGCTAACTTAATCCATTACACATTACATGTCTTTTGGTGTCCGGTCTCCTTTAAGGACCACACAGATTGAGAGAGGAAACCCGCTGTCGCCACTTCATGGGATACTCTTTTCGATTAGCAGCAAGGGATCTTTTATATGCACCATCTCACAGACAGGGTAGTACATACCACGACCTTTGATATACCAGTCGTGGTGCACTGGCTTGAACGAGAAATAACCCAATGGGCCCACCGACGGGGATCGATCCCAGACCGACTGCATCGAGTGAGCGCTTTACCACTGGGCTACTTCCCGCCACTAAACACGGATAAAGTAATGCCTGTGAGAACGGAAATCAAGTCCGAAATTATTGGGAGGCAAAGTCAGTTTAGGCTCCTATAGGTAGTACTAAACCAAATAACTTCCGGCTGTGTCAAAGTTCAAGGTGCACCCAACTTTTGATAGAGAAGTGAACACCACAAGTCCTGTGATTTGTTATAAATGGGTAAAAAAAATATGCAAATTTATTTCATCTAGTACCAATGTGTCAAGTAGCCTTGTGCTTGAAACATGTATGGGGTACCTGTAAAAAAAAAGTACTCGAATTTTGTGCGGAACTAGGGTAGTCATAGACGCTACCCGTTATCTCAGAAACCAGCAGCTTCACCCCCAATTTTTTCTGATTCACTTTAAGTGTGAGGGGTGGTAGTATTTATATCCGTGGCGTTTATGTCGATTGATACGCTGCAGGTAGGAGTTTTAGCCACATGTGTTACTATTGTCGTCTATGGGATTTGATTATGTAGTATACACCCTATAAGCATTAAGACTTCAACTGATACATTAATTATACAGACACTCGTATTATAAACAAGGGAATGTATTTAATATGTAATTTTCGTCATAAAAAAAAGAAAAAGAGAAGAAATAAAAGGTTCTGTTAGTCTGAAACATGTTACAATGAAACAAAAACTCGGGTCAGTCCCTTTAAAGTAGACATTTGCCTTCAAATGATGCGCCGCTGACGCCGGGCCACGTCTACGCTATAGTATGGCATGAAGCAACTTCGTATAATCAGGGTCGTATCTAGTCGGGGCACAAAGGGCCATTTGCCTTCAAATGATGCGCCGCTGACGCCGGGCCACGTCTACGCTATAGTATGGCATGAAGCATCTACGTATAATCAGGGTCGTATCTAGTCGGGGTACAAAGGGCCATTTGCCTTCAAATGATGCGCCGCTGACGCCGGGCCACGTCTACGCTATAGTATGGCTTGAAGCATCTACGTATAATCAGGGTCGTATCTAGTCGGGGTACAAAGGGCCATTTGCCTTCAAATGATGCGCCGCTGACGCCGGGCCACGTCTACGCTATAGTATGGCATGAAGCAACTTCGTATAATCAGGGTCGTATCTAGTCGGGGCACAAAGGGCCATTTGCCTTCAAATGATGCGCCGCTGACGCCGGGCCACGTCTACGCTATAGTATGGCTTGAAGCATCTACGTATAATCAGGGTCGTATCTAGTCGAGGTACAAAGGGCCATTTGCCTTCAAATGATGCGCCGCTGACGCCGGGCCACGTCTACGCTATAGTATGGCATGAAGCAACTTCGTATAATCAGGGTCGTATCTAGTCGGGGCACAAAGGCCATTTGCCTTCAAATGATGCGCCGCTGACGCCGGGCCACGTCTACGCTATAGTATGGCTTGAAGCATCTACGTATAATCAGGGTCGTATCTAGTCGGGGTACAAAGGGCCATTTGCCTTCAAATGATGCGCCGCTGACCCCGGGCCACGTCTACGCTATAGTATTGCTTGAAGCATCTACGCATAATCAGGGTCGTATCTAGTCGGGGTACAAAGGGCCATTTGCCTTCAAATGATGCGCCGCTGACGCCGGGCCACGTCTACGCTATATATGGGGCATGAAGCATCTACGTATAATCAGGGTCGTATCTAGTCGGGGTACAAAGGGCCATTTGCCTTCAAATGATGCGCCGCTGACGCCGGGCCACGTCTACGCTATAGTATGGCTTGAAGCATCTACGTATAATCAGGGTCGTATCTAGTCGGGGTACAAAGGGCCATTTGCCTTCAAATGATGCGCCGCTGACGCCGGGCCACGTCTACGTTATAAGTAGTATAGGGGCCTGTATGGTGCCATGATTGACCTACTTTCCCGTGATCACGTGACCTTGGTAGGAGACAATGGGCTTTTGTGTAGGAAACAATGGCCTTTGTATAGGGGGGTGCAGGTGTCTGGTCTCGGTAGGAAACAATGGCTTTTGTGTAGGAGACAATGGCACAATGGCCTTTGTGTAAGAAACAATGGTCTTTGTGTAGGAGACAATGACCTGGGTACAGGTGTGCGATCATGGTGTATTCAATTCAATGTATTGCATATTACCAAACAAACTGGTGTCAGCAAACAAATAAAAGCAAAGAAACAACAACAATTAATAATAACAATATGTACAGGCCAGGTGTAAGTCTGACGTTGGTTTTGGCTTCATTGTATAACGTCTACTGTGTTGTTGTATTTTTGTATTCACAGTGGACATAGACGTGAATGTTTTGTCACAGTGTTTTATTCTAGACACCCAAAATAATAGCCGTTAAAAGATTTCTCGTGGGGAAGGACTGTAACTGTTTGCTGACTGTGGTTTAAAGTGAGGCTTTCATGTCGCCAGACAAAATGCGTGTGTGATGATTTTCATTCATTTGTATTTCTTTAGCACATTGTCGACGTTTTCTTTGTTGCCGTCATTCAGCCATTCATTCAGCCATTCATTAATTCGCTTTATAATAGAGGAGTACTTTATCAGACCTCTTCATCAGCCCTCATACAAAGGCATTTTATTACGCCTCTCCGAGTGTTTATGAAACCAGGTGAACTGCAAAAGACATACCGACGCGTGCCCGTCTTAAGTAGCAGAATAAATTTGTTATGGTATGCACACTGACCGTCAAAGTTTGTTTGTGTTTAGCGACATCACTAGAGGACATTGATTTATGAATCATCGGTTATTGGATGAAAAACATAATTTTGACAGTTTTAGAGAGGAAACCCGCTACATTTTTTCCATGAGTAGCAAGTGATCTTTTATATACACAATCTCATACCCCTTATGGGGCCAGTATTTCATAATTAAACACAAACGTTTTGTGCATGCGTGCGTGCGAGCGTGCGTGCGTGCGTGTGTGTGCGTGCGTGCGTGTGTGTGTGTGTGTGTGAAACACTACAGCCCATTCCTATAAAGAAAGAACGCGTGACTGCAACTCAACGCTCCAACCTAACCTATGCTCTTTTAACTACATTTTAGACACGAGTATTTCCCAAGACTACAAGCCTTTATAGACAACCAGTGTATTATGTCTGGTATATCAAAGGCCGTGGTATGTGCTGTCCTGTACACACAACTCTTGATACTATAAAGTAGCGGCAGAAATATTAAATCACAAATCTAGTTATAGAGTAGAATACACAAAAAACAAACGCAATGGTTGAGAGAGAGAGAGAGAGAGAGAGAGAGAGAGAGAGAGAGAGAGAGAGAGAGAGAGAGAGAGAGAGAGAGAGAGAGAGGAAGAGAGGAGGGAGAGGGAGAGGGAGGGAGAGGGAGGGAGGGGAGAGAGAGAGAGAGAGAGAGAGAGAGAGAGAGAGAGAGAGAGAGAGAGAGAGAGAGAGAGAGAGAGAGAGAGAGAGAGAGAGAGAGAGAGAGAGAGAGAGAGAGAGAGAGAGAGAGAGAGAGAGAGAGGAGAGGGAGGGAGGGGAGAATGGAGGGAGAGAGAGAGAGAGAGAGAGAGAGAGAGGGGGAGGGAGAGAGGGAGAGAGGAAGAGAGGGAGAGAGAGATGTCACACGTGATTAATCCATTAGTGTAAGTCGGCGACACGCGCGCCGCCATGGGTTTAACAAGTAGTACGCGTTAACCAAAGGGAAATAGCTGCATTTTTAAACAGAAAATTTCTCTAGAGTATTAGCCTTCGTACAGGGCTTTTTAATTACCAAATGGGTAAATACAGTGATCGATCTAGCATCGATCCCCATCGATGGCCAAATAGTCTATAGCCAACCAGTGCATTATGTCTGGTATATCAAAGGCAGTGGTATGTGCTGTCCTGTACATACAGCTCTTGCTACTATAAAGTAGCGGGGTAGAAATATCCAATCACAAATCTAGTCATAGAGTAAAAAACAAAAAAAACCCGCAATGGTTTGGTTTTTCATTTTTTATTTCTAAATTACAATCACTATAGACAACTACACATGCAATGGACACACATTGGGTTACATCGAGAGGCCTTAAGGGTGACACGTGAATAATATGAGTGTTCATTTCTGTTCATCTTCGTCGTCCTCCTCATCGTCGGTATCGTCGTCGTCTTGTTCGTCCAAATATTCGCCAATCCATGAACGATACTGATTTAATTTAGAACGAATCTGAGGTCTGAGATCTCTGTCTGGATTCACAAACTGTAGAATTTTTCTCGTGTTGGGGCCTTTGTCAAAGTAATGCATATACGTCAGAAAGCGAGAGTACGTGTCTTTAAATAACTTCCATTGCAGTGTCTTCATGTTTCTTTCGATGGCATCTTGGGACATGTTTTTTTCTTCGTAGCGTTTCCTCTTGCTTTCGAAATAGTCACGATTGATGTCGAATTCACGCTCGATCATCAGACGTACGCCTTCGTTTTCCAGATCGGACGACGGCTCTTCATTTCCCTCCTCGCACGTTTTCACGTGTCGCTGCAAGTCACTCCCGTCTTTAAAGACCAGACCGCACGTATCGCAAGACTGCATCCTCTTGACCTTTTTCAGATAGGGCTCTACCTCATCTTCTTCTTCGTCGTCGTCACTTTCGTAGGCGGGTATGCCTGGTAGTTTTCTCTTGAATGCGTTTCTTTGCATGATTTGCACGTAGAGCTCTTTCTCCGACGGTGGTTGAAACTCTTCTGAGACATTCGCCGTTACGCTCGTGCTTTTATACCATTCGGACGGCCCCGTCTCTAAACCATTAGGTCGAAGGCGCCAATGTTCGGGCGTGGTCGGTTTCAAGTCCACCAGAGATGTCCGTAGGGCCTGTGGGTAGCTTCCTCAAACCGTTGCATGAAATGACCAGTATTTTCCGGATACATCTGCCGTGCCAAGGTTAGGACTTGCTGCTTGTCGATGGGGTTGTTGAACAGTGCCAGGTAATGACAGTTTCTTCTCTGTGTCGGGTCTTTGCTGTTATAGAGGTTCTGGTTGATGGCAATCACAGAGAGGTTTCTGTTATGACTTCCTTCTGTGAACAGGTCGGTGATACGAGAATCTTTTCCAGCTGTAGACATCAGGTCGTCCAACACGATGAGATTTCTGACTCTGGGATCCAAATAATGATCCTTTTCCAAATTCTCGGGTATGCCGTGAACAAATTTCACTCGAGCAACCATTTTGATCGTATCATAGAGAGGTTGCCATCGTTTGTAAAGCCAGATGATGCGCTGAGGAGGCGGCTGGATTTTACCATCCCTCAGCAGTTTGTACAACAAAAATGTCTTTCCACACGACGTGGGTCCCGACACGATCATGGTGAAGGGATGTAGCAATCTTAGGGGATGCTGCTGCTGTGGTGGTGGCGGCTGCTGTGGTGGTGGTGGCTGCTGTGGTGGTGGTGGTGGTGGTGGCTGCTGCTGTGGTGGTGGTGGTGGTGGTAGTGGCGGCTGCTGTGGTGGTGGCTGCTGTGGTGGTGGTGGCTGCTGTGGTGGTGGTGGTGGCTGCTGTGGTGGTGGTGGTGGTGGTGGTGGTGGTGGTAGACCTTTAGCATGTTTTTGTTGAAAATGTCTTAACATGGCGTCTCTCCGAGAGAATGTGAAACCACATTCTGAACATGTGCTCTGCATGACGACTCTAAATGAAATGACCATATCTGACCCACATAGTTCCTTTTATAGTTTATTTAGAAATGCTTCTGCAGTTTCGGGGCTTTCCAGCCCGTACCACTTTGTTGTTGTTGTTGTTGTTGTTGTTTCCGTTTCAGATCGGCCTTGGCTTGCTCTACCACCTGTTGTGTTGGGGACACCATGACGACTTTGGGTGTCGGAGGCTTGTTCTGTTCCTCTTTTTCTTTTTTCCATGTAGGGTCATCCAGTTCTAGACATCGATCTACACTGTACATCATCTGACTTTTTCCACCACGTTGCACTGGAAAATGAGGTTGAAGTTTACCTTCTGCCTGCAGTTTATAGAAACGGGTCCACTTATCCACGTCGGGTACATATAACTTGTACTGGTCTGACATGTTGCTCCTCTGAAGGTTCTACCTCAAATGACGAGTTTTCCAAAACTATTTTACATATATACCTTATGACGCATAAAGATATGGTACAGGAATGTTTGAATGTGTGTGATACGTATGACCAGTGCCCCTCCTCCCAGGCACAAATCTCATCGTGCGAGCTCCCAAAAAAACATCGTTACCAACATATTACCCTTTACCAGTGTCACTACCATAGGGACACGTCCAGAGACACACTCATGGACTCAGGACATAACTAAAAAAAGCTGTGTTGCAGTCACGCGTTCTTTCTCCATAGCAATGGGCTGGGAGTGTTTCACACACACATACACACACACACACACACACACACACACACACACACACGCACGCACGCACACACACACAAAAGTTTGTATTTAATTATGAAATACTGGCCCCATAAGGGGTATGAGATTGTGTATATAAAAGATCACTTGCTACTCATGGAAAAAATGTAGCGGGTTTCCTCTCTAAAACTGTCAAAATTATGTTTTTCATCCAATAACCGATGATTCATAAATCAATGTCCTCTAGTGATGTCGCTAAACACAAACAAACTTTGACGGTCAGTGTGCAAACCATAACAAATTTATTCTGCTACTTAAGACGGGCACGCGTCGGTATGTCTTTTGCAGTTCACCTGGTTTCATAAACACTCGGAGAGGCGTAATAAAATGCCTTTGTATGAGGGCTGATGAAGAGGTCTGATAAAGTACTCCTCTATTATAAAGCGAATTAATGAATGGCTGAATGAATGGCTGAATGACGGCAACAAAGAAAACGTCGACAATGTGCTAAAGAAATACAAATGAATGAAAATCATCACACACGCATTTTGTCTGGCGACATGAAAGACTCACTTTAAACCAAACAGTCAGCAAACAGTTACAGTCCTTCCCCACGAGAAATCTTTTAACGGCTATTATTTTGGGTGTCTAGAATAAAACACTGTGACAAAACATTCACGTCTATGTCCACTGTGAATACAAAAATACACCAACACAGTAGACGTTATACAATGAAGCCAAAACCAACGTCAGACTTACACCTGGCCTGTACATATTGTTATTATTAATTGTTGTTGTTTCTTTGCTTTTATTTGTTTGCTGACACCAGTTTGTTTGGTAATATGCAATACATTGAATTGAATACACCATGATCGCACACCTGTACCCAGGTCATTGTCTCCTACACAAAGACCATTGTTTCCTACACAAAGGCCATTGTGCCATTGTCTCCTACACAAAAGCCATTGTTTCCTACCGAGACCAGACACCTGCACCCCCCTATACAAAGGTCATTGTTTCCTACACAAAAAAGCCATTGTGTCATTGTTTGCTACACAAAGACCATTGTGTCATTGTCTCCTACACAAAAGCCATTGTTTCCTACCAAGGTCAGACACCTGCACCCCCCTATACAAAGGCCATTGTTTCCTACACAAAAGCCCATTGTCTCCTACCAAGGTCACGTGATCACGGGAAAGTAGGTCAATCATGGCACCATACAGGCCCCTATACTACTGCTATAGTATGGCTTGAAGCATCTACGTATAATCAGGGTCGTATCTAGTCGGGGTACAAAGGCCATTTGCCTTCAAATGATGCGCCGCTGACGCCGGGCCACGTCTACGCTATAGTATGGCTTGAAGCATCTCCGTATAATCAGGGTCGTATCTAGTCGGGGTACAAAGGGGCATCTGCATCCCTGGATAGTACGAAAAGTTCCCTTTTTAGTTTAAACAAGCATTCTGAGAGAGTACTGCTGAAGTAATATACGTCCAATAATGGGCCCAACAAATGTTCGTATCTCCTAAGTTCAAGGGCCATAACTCTGTGTAAAATGGGTACACGTGACCTGTACATGATAAAGCTATATATACAAGATTTCATATCAATATCTTCAGGGATTACGAAAACAAAGTCTGGAAATGTTCATATCTCCTAATTTCAAGGTACTGGGTAAATTGCCATGGCCCATGGAAGTCAAATTTAATCTGTAGGCCCCTAATAGAACATGATAAAGCTTTACACAAATTTATAGCTTAGTATCTCGAAACATTGTGAAAAATAAACAATGCGGAAAACTATATGTGGGACAGACGGACATATATACATACAGGCAGACAGAAGGGCGCAGACAAAACCTATAATACCATCCGAAAGGGGACTAACACTAACACCCATACAGTGAGTTGTTAAATCTCGCTCTGGGTAGGAGCCGCTACCGGGCTGCGAACCCAGTACCTACTAGCCTTTTGTCCACGACACCACTGAGGTCGGCAGAGGACATATTATGCACCGCTTACGCGGCTCTTTCCGGTGTTACCGTGTTGTACATGAGCACTTAAAACAGAATACCTCAAATAGCTGTTGAGATCACCATTCTCCATGTACTCAAAGATCATCATGCGCTCCCCCTGTCTCGTGCACACGCCATGGAAAGTGATTATGTGCGGATGCTGCAGGCTCGAGAGCAGCTCAGCCTCTCTTTCGAAGTCGATTTTGGACGAATCGTCCGTCGAGTATTTTAATGTCTTGATGGCCACCATGGTTTCCGTCTCCGGTTTTTCCAGATCCAAGCACGTGCCCAGGTGAACTCGACCGAACGCACCCTCACCCAGAACTCGTAAAAGTGTGATGTGTTCTGGTTTGATGTTCAGGATGGCTGGAAATAAAGAAAAGATAAATGTAATATTTAACAACACCAGTAAGAACATTCAAATATTTGACAGAACGTTCTGACAGTGAATATCCGCAATATATATTTTGGTTTTCATTAATTTTTCAGGTTAACTGTTATATGCAATTTTCCACAGACAAGAGTGAATTAATTAACCACAATACATATCAACCTTTCTTACACACCCGTTGGTGAGAACACATATATATATTTTTGGATAACACATACTTGTTAACACAAATACGTGTGATAACATTTTAAAGACATGTCTGGCTGCTCCTAGGTTACCAGTACCATATCTTCCAATGAAAAAACCAAAAGCACGATCGAATCGATCACTCTGTGATGTACAAGTTAACCTGAAATTGATTGGTCTGTGCCGCACAAGTTAACTATGAGCGCTAGGGCCGTTTTTAAAACTTGTTTTCTTCAGGATAAGTAAGAAATAGAATACTACATTCGTGTCCGTTATGCTAGGGTCAGACTGTCAACTGTCGAGACAGAGTTGGCCAACTCGATGGCTGTATTGCTATTTCCTCAACTCCCGACTTACGACGGGTGCGCTCAGATTAATGACTAATTGGTCGTAGGAAAATCGAGTTATAAGAGCGCTCAGACTAGCAATTGGACAGTCGTAGAAGTCGTGACAGCAGAACGTTGGCCAACTTTGTCCTGTCAGTTCGTATTCAGAGCCTAGCCATAGATAAATAGTATCCAACGGCCACTCGTGTGTAGTATTCTCTATTTAACTCATTAGTTAAACAACTGCAAGAAACATAATAAAAAACACAACTAAAAAATCTACCCCCAACCCCCCCAAACAATCCCCCCCCCCAAAAAAAACCCCCCCACAAAAAACAATCCCACAACAAAAACACACAAAAAAGCCTAAACAACCAACACCAACAAAGCTGGCTCACACATTCATTCATCTTTCTCATCTATCGCCTTCTGCCTATCATTCTTATTATCTTAATATAAAAAGCTTTCCAATTTCTCCCACGATTTCGATCTGTTTCGACCCTTTCTGTCAGCTTCCTCCGACTCTTGTCTTTTGAGCTGTCCACACCATCGCTTACCTGTCTCAAATTCTGTGTATTTCCCTGCACCCACCTGGCATCCTCGTCCTCTGCCGCTAATAAAGCTGGTCTGACCCACGTCACTAACTAACGACCGCCGGTAGTAGGGGTGCATAGTAGGTGGTTATAAGTGCCTCTTAACAATGCCAGAAGTAACTACTGAACACTCCCCGAAGTGGTCAGACTAAGCCCACAGCTAAAAGCTGATGGGGAATGGCAGGTTTGTGGCACAGATAGCCACAAGAGACAAGCACCTGTCGCTGTTGGAGAGACAAGGACTGGGATGTGGAGGTGGACAGCGAAAGAAGTTGAAAGATGGAGGAGTTGCCAGATCGAGAAGAAATGAGATGGAATTCAAAGGAGAGAAAGGAAAGGGGACAGTGGGATAAAAAAAAAAAAAAAAAAAAAAAAAAAAAAAAAAAAGAAGAAGAAAAAAGAGCACTCACCCGATGTCGAGTCGCTGGGGACAGGGGTCTGACACATGTAAGTGGGATTATCCACGAGCCGAACACTCTCCGTTAAAGGGATGGTCTCCGCGCGGTTCAGGGGGTGACGACCCTTTGACTTGTTTTTACCGTCCTTGGCGCTGTGTAGCCTGTTATTCCGTATGAGACGTCTCACCAAAACAATGATCAAAATCACGAGACCCAGCACCACAGCAATTGCCACTGAAATTCCAATCGCAACCTGAATGAAAAAAAAGAGAAGTGTTTGTTAAAGCTATAATTATAGTCTCGCTTCCCTCTTCTTGAGGTACGGGACATAGCCCAGTGGTAAAACGTTCGCTTGCTGCGCGGTGACTCTGGGATCGATCCCCGTCGGTGGGCCCATTTGGGCTATTTCTCTTTTCAGCTGGTGCACCACAACTGGTATATCACAGGCCGTGGTATGTGTTATCCTCTCTGTGTTATGGTGCACATAAAATATCCCTTGCTACTAATAACAAAAATGTAGCTGGTTTCTTCTCTAAGACTATATGTCAAAATTACCATCAGGCGAGCGCTTTACCAGTGACCAGGCGGATCCAAAGGGGTGTCACAAGGGTTCCTTGACCTACGGTGACCCTTAAATGTTTGTTTTAAAACAAATTATTATTACAATAGTCTAAGCTCAACAAATTGAGCAAACACCTAAATTAGGAATCCTATTAAAATTAATCTAAATTTACATTTTTGTATAACAAATCATAAACACTCGCTGATGTAGACAAAATCCATGAAACGGTGGCCCGCTTAGCGGTTTCCTAGAGGAGAATAATACATGTTTGAGGGTGGTGTATAACGAGTATAGCCGCACGCTGTCGACAGTAAGAAATTACTATCGATGGTCTATTCTAAATGGGTAAATACTATACATAACAACCCCGAGATTGCAGCTTTAATATACATTCACTTGAAACGCCAGTCTCACAATTACTGCATAATAACCAACATATTCATATTTATTGTCACGTGTAAAGATTATACAGGCCCCCTCTAAAAAAAACCAAAAGCTTAATACCCTCAAGCTTTGTTTAAGGACACCACTAGAACACATTAATTTAATAATCATCGGCTATTGGATGTCAAAATATTTGGTATTTCTGACATACAGTCTTAGAGGAAACCCGGCTACATTTTTCCATTAGATGTGTGATTGGCGGGGGGAGGGGCATTGCCCCCATTGGCCCCTTTTGGCTACGCCTGAGAACAAAAATACATCCAAATAATTTCATGAATGAATTTTTAACGACATCCCAGCACAAAACACATCGGTTATTGGGTGTCAAATAATTTCATTTACATGTGAAAAAGAAAATGTAAACCAAATAATTTCATTTGTATTTTGTTTTCAAAATTTGTCTTATTCAAATACCCATGTTAATATGTGTCGTTACATTTTGAATTTTAAAAAACCCCAAACCCAACACACACACACACACACACACACACACACACACACACACACACGAAAACTGGATGTTATTTTAATGCATGAATACTTTTTATATAGACCTACTTTATATTCTTTGCATAGTCATTCCTACCCTTGACAGACAATGGATTATTACTGTACGATGTCCACCGCTACCTTTATTCCCCATCAGGCGCCGATCAAAAGGAAAGGTGCTGGGGTGTGCATTTGAATGGCACTTCGACATTTCCCGTTAAGTGACGAAAATGGCCGGAAACGTTATCATAAAAACGTTACGTGACGTCAACAATGCTTTCACGTTTTAATAGGCTTACTGGTGTCATAGCGATACTACGTACATTTCTCTGACTTGTTTTAACTTCAGAAATGTGCGAACAGAATCGCTGTTTGTCATTTAATAATCATATTTACTTTGAATCTGCAAAGATCTAAGACTATCTAATGACGGCAGCTAACTACTGTTACCCCCCCCCCCCCCCCGAACTATTGTGCTGTTCTGTTGCAATGTTTACTGTATGTTGTGAGTGGACATATCAATAGAGGTAAGTGTTTGTTTGTGTCTTTGTTGTTGATCGTTTTATTTATCAGGACAGTTGAAATCAGAGTTGGGGTGCGTGGGCTTTAGCGTTGCGAGTGTTTTATATTGATTTGCGTGTGTATGGGGGTGGGGGTGGTGGTGGTGGTGGTGGTGGTGGTGGTGGTGGTGGGGGGGGGGGGGGGTGACCGAGGAAGGCCGTGGCCCCATGCTCCACACTGGCTGTAAGACTGTACAACTCATATTTTTTAGATTAATTCAATTCAGTTCAGTTCAATTCAATTAATCGTAAGAACTGCCCTCGAGGGTGTTGGAGGTGCGCACCCCTCCAAAATTCAAAGTGCTCTACAAACTCCAGCGTTTAGCAGATAAACATAATGCATTTATTAGCTTTTATTAGGGAACATGTTTACAATGGTCAGCTTGATATTTGTGTGGAAGATGACCAGTTATAGATATTATATCTTACTAACACTGGTAGTACTTCTGTATATTAGGGGCGGGGCGTAACTCAGTGGTAAAAGCGCTCGCTCGATATGCGGTCGGTCTGGGATCGATCCTCGTCGGTTTATTTATGGGTATATGGCGTCGGACATATGGTTAAGGACCACACAGATATTGAGACAGGAAACCTACTGTCGCCACTTCATGAGCTACTCTCTTGGATTAGCAGCAGGGGGGTCTTTTATGTGCACCATACCATAGACAGGATAGCACATACCACAGCCTTTGATGTACCAGTCGTGGTGCACTGGCTGGAGCGAGAGGTTTGAACAGAAGCAGGACTGGGCGAGTCATCTACTATCCAACAAGAGTCGACGGTGAAGTCTAAATCTAGCTTTAGAGAGCAAGACGGACATTTGGACAGTTATGAGGCTCGTATTACAGTCAGAGCAATATGTATATCAAAACTGCGTAATATGTGCGTAATGAGAGCGTAATAACTGTCGACATGCCCGTTTTGCTCTCTTACGGTCAGAGTACTCGGGCTACCCTTCCCCATCCGCCGGCTTCACCGTGACCTCTGCTCCACTTGACATTGGATTCGCCATTGCCGGGGCTACCTCCCGTCGTTGAAATCCGTTACGTTCACACCATTGGCTATTTCTCGTCCGAGTCACCACGACTGGTATATCATAGGCCGTGGCATGTGCTATCCTGTCTGTGGGATGGTTCAAATAAAAAATCCCTTGCTACTAATGGAAAAAAGGTGAGTGGGTTTTCTCTATATAACTGTCAAAATTACCATATGTTTGACATTCAATAGCCGATGATTAATAAATCAATGTGTTCTAGTGGTGTCGTTAAACAAAACAATTTTTTTTTTTTTTTTTTTTTTACGTTTACAGTACATATACGTTGGGACTAGAATCCATGATTTTAATTAACCTCGTTCATTGCTATCTGAACGAGACAGTTCAACTTGTTTCTTGATGTTTGTTAATTTAAAGACGTATGCTGAGCTCGTTTTGTCTTCATGGGTGGCACAAGTTCAATAACCGTACGTCTATATTGTAAAGAAAAAGGGCTGACAGACGGTGAAATTTCATACACCGAAACTGACAATCACGAAAGTAGATCTTACAGTATGCGTCATGGCAGTGCGAGATTGTATTAGCTGACCTGGCGTTGCCCTAACGGTTCAGCCAGTTCATAATGGCAATTAATTTTCCAAGATGTCGTCTGCTGTATGCACTTGGCATTAATCGCCTGCTAATAATCCAAACGGAAAACGAAATCGGAAATGCAAACGCATTCGTTGCGAATCATTAGCTGGATTGACCTCTGACCTTTCGGTGTTTATATGCTGAGTCAAGGTTAGAGTGATCTTAGTGTTTTAGAGTGATCTTAGTGTTAATATAACGTGTGGCTCATAAATACAACAGAGGTCAGGGTCGCGGTCAGTCGGTAGAGCGCTCACCTAAAGGCGACGTCACACGACACGAGTGTCGCATACACTAATAGCAGATTGCACACCAACCAATGAAAACGTAATGTCGGCTTATTATCACGATCGGCTATTCTCGTACGAGACACTTGTATCGTATGGCGTCGCCTTAAGTTGCTCTGGTCGTTGAAACGAACCCTCTTGGTTGCCAGAGTTTCCCTTTCCAACGAGTACCTCATGACAGGTATTTCAAATGCCGTGGTATGTGATGTCCTGTCTGTGGAAATGTTCTTATGAAATATCCCTTGCTGCTAATGAATACATGTAGCAGGTTTACAGCGTAGAGTATATGTCAGAGTTACCACTGTCTGATATCCAACAGCCAATGATTAATAAATGAATCTGCTCAACCTTTCCTGTTGGTCGTGTACACGCCATTGTCAGGGTTGTACACATGCCTAGGCTTTCCTGGTCCATAAAACCTAGTGCATGCTTATGGTTGTTGTTGTTTTTTGTTGTTGTGTTTTTGCATTTTGTATGTATATGTGCGTGTGGTTTTATGTGTGTGTGTGTGTGTGTGTGTTTATGTGTGTACATGTGTGTGGTTTGTTTTGTGTATGTGTGTGTGTGTGGTTTTATATGTGTACATGTGTGTGCTTTTTGTGTGTGCATGTGTGTGTACGCGCGTGTGTGTTTAGTTCTGCGTACGCGCATGTATGTGTGTGTGTGTGTATGTGTGTGTATATATATATATATATATATATATGTGTGTGTGTGTGTGTGTGTGTGTGTATGTGTGTGTGTGTGGTTTTATGCGTGTACATGTGTGTGGTTGTTTTGTGTGTGTGTGTGTGGTTTTATATGTGTACATGTGTGTGCTTTTTGTGTGTGCATGTGTGTGTACGCGCATGTGTGTGTGGTTTCTGCGTGCGCGCGCGTGTATGTGTGTGCGTATATATATATATATATATATATATATATATATATATATATATATATATATATATATATATATGTGTGTGTGTGTGTGTGTGTTTACGCGCGTGTATGTGGTTCTGCGTGCGCGCGTGCATGTATATGTGTTTGTGTGTGTGTTTAGTTTTGTGTGTGGTTTTTGTTTTGTTTCTTTGTTGTGGGTTTGTTTTTCATTATCTACCTCAGAATTAATTCAGAATGAAACCCACGTAATGACTGGTTTTGTTGAGGCGTGCTTCTGAAATGCCATCTACACACTGTCTGGCTTCAGAAACTATTATGCCAGACAACATTGAGCAAAACCATTAATTGAAAACCCATAGGCCTATAACTCGGCTACAAAGCCCTATTTGTACTCATGTAAAACAGCGAGAATTTAGCTGAAAGAGTTATATAATTACTAGTAACTCAAGAAATACGCCTATTTTAAACAACAAGCCGTCATGCTGGGGGCAGACCACAAGTAACTTCTAAAGGCACCGAAAGAGATTTAGTTCATACATATTCATTAGTTCTACGTTAATCAGATATATTCTGGAATTCCCTTTCTGTGCGATGCAATGGAGAGAACGCTAACTAATGTTGCTGTAAAAATGCAAAATTGAAGACAAAAGGATTGAATCTGAACGACAAAACAATAATACATGACAACAGCGGCATCTCTACATAATGCAGAGTCGAATGGGCGTTTGGCAAATAGTGGTTGATTCTATGAATCTCTACCTAGTGACTCATCTATAGGAGGACAGCCACTCCCGAGGAGATCCTCTACATGGGATTCCATCCCTCTTGAACGCAAAACAGATAACTGCCACTCCCAGACTAGTTTACTAAATGAAAACTAGCACTGGTCAGAGCTCATTAGCATAGTACCAGCTGTGATGACATGCACACATCAATCACTGTCATAACAGATAATGATATCTGGTGTTCGCGAAAGGTGAGCATATCCTACCCAACCGGCGACACCCGCCATGAGTACTGCCATCTGTCACGTCAAATAAAACATGGAATAGCATCAGCCATCAATTTGGTCGGTGATGCATCGTATTTGGTAGACACAGCCTCCAAATGTCTACCATAAAACCTTTTTAAGTGCCCACAGAAGTCCCTGGACATTCCATGAAGTTCGTCTGTGCGAAAGATTTATGTTACAATGAGTGGTTTTGAAACGTATCTGACAATACAGTTTTAAGAGTTGCAAGATAAATGCTGACTAACGGACACGCCTTGGTATTTTATTTCTCACAAACCAGAGGAATTTGTCTTTTTCAAGTTTGACACCCAATGAATAGCCAATGTATAATTAGTCTTGTTATGTCCTTATAGGCAGTACTAAACCAAATAACTTCCGTCTGGGTCAAAGTTTGAGGTGCACCCAACGTTTGATAGAGCAGTTAATCCTGTGTTGACCCCCATTTGTTTTCTGATTGACTTTATTGGTGAGGGGTGGTAGTATTTATATCCGTGGTGTATACGCTGCAGGTATGGATTTTAGCCACATATGTTTCTATTGTCGTCTATGGGATTTGGTTTTGTGGTATACACCCCATACATTCATTCATTCAGTTTATTATTTTCAACTCCAACGTATTTATGGCTTATTCGCGCTTGCGCAGTCAACAGGTAGTCACGTCGGGACTATAACGGTAATATTAAAAATAAAACTTATACCAGACACAACTGTTTATAGAATCATGTAGCTCCATACTTAAGTCACCTACCGATTTTGTCAACAATAAAAACAATAAAATGTCTACCAATATCATGAATACCACTTCACAAAATGGCATGACTTGTCGTTTTGTATCAACACAGAATTACTCTTTCAGCAAATGGCAGATTGTCTCAGTTCTACTCTATAGGTCTATAGGTCTAAGGTTATCACAGAGGTTTTCAAACATCGTCGTAAACATAACAGGGACCACTTTACATAAGTCTCCTTTTTGTTTGGTACGGAACACTTTGTTTAGTACTAAATGATTCAAACCTGTGTAATTTAGTTATTATTCCTAGGCCGAAGGTATCGAGCATGTCTGCCCCAGGGTTCGGTCTCTGGGAAGCCGAGTGTGTATATATTCAGCTTTCTGTCTCCCTAATCTTCATATTGTTAACATTATTTGCAATACTATGGACTGTTCCGAAAGGGACACAATTGAGACCCTTATATTAAATAGCCCTTTTTCCAGTTGTATACTTTAGATTGCTTTATAACTCGGACCAGAGCCTTTACTACCACATTCTGTTTTTACAATGCATTCACCTGGTTAATGTACAACTTCCATACAAGTAGTTGCATTATTAACGATATAATTAAGACCCCCCTCCTCCCTGCAAAAATCATGGATCCGCCCCTACGTTCTCAATCAGAATAAATGAAGGAATGAATGTTTAACGACACCCCAGCACAAAAAATACATCGGCTAATGGGTGTCAAACTTCTCAATCAGAGCTGTCCACCCCTTGTTACTCGAAAATAGTTACGACAGCAGGCGAGTGCACTAATCAACTTTAATGCATATTTATCCATATCAAATAGAAGAAGAATAATCCAGCGATGTATTTAATTAAAGCATCGTACATGCAGTTGTTGGAAATTGGATCATTAACGGGATGCTTAATTGTGTAATAAACTGAACCAAAGACGAATTAACAAGCACAAATGCATGCCATATGGAAACCGTAACATGGTAGACGACACGTAATCTGTTTTCGAAGAGTTAATCGAATTAAATAAATAGTAGGAGACACAAGCCAGGAGTCAGTCATTGTTCCGTGATCCAATTTGTACATTTAAATTAAATAAATTGCAGCGAGTCATTGTTATTAAGAGATTATGATGATAACTAGTTTAACGTTCCCATATACCACTAGGGTTTCGAACACGCCCATCCCGAGTCCGACCTCCAATAAGATCGGTGGCCTGACTCGGGATGGAGGGTGGTGTGTGTGTGTGTGTGTGTGTGTGTGTGTGTGTGTGTGTGTGTGTGTGTGTGTGTGTTGAAAATGGGCAGAATTTTGAAAATAACAATTAGTAAAAAGTTAATAGATTAAATAAAAAAAATAAAAAGGTTACAAGCCAAAAATAAAAAAGAATTGACTGCTCGGCCGAATATTTATATAATTTGGAGCATTTTAGAAGGACAGTCCAAAATTAAATAAGAGAAAGAAGAGAGGATCGGACTATTTAATAATATTTAAAAAAAGAAAAGAAAAGTAATTTCGATATAAAATTTTGAACGCAGATCTAAAAGTTTAAAGTCCGATCGATATGTCCACGCGAATGGCCTCGTTAAGGCCGTTTGGGTGCACAGCTTAAAGGGACGAGATGGGTTGCATCCCGTCAAGAAAACCCCTAGATTGACAGTCGATAGACGTTGAAGGTGTAGTGCTGTGCTGAAATACAGATCTTGAGAAACCGGATCAGTCTGAACGAGAGAGAGTATCAGACTAGAATATAGTCCAGTCGTCATGGGTTGGTATAGTGGTGCGGACTGGGCCCGACTCCGGAGGATACGAGATGGTATCACTATAAAGCAAGGTAAAGTCTAGAAAAAGAGTAGTAGGGGCCGACCCCGCTTCCTATTTCTTCTTAGAGTGGTGCGGTCAATCTTCCAGTGCTGCTAGGACAGGCTCGGACATGTAGAGACTAAACGCGAACAACCGTGGCGTTCTGCAGAATGGCCGTCATACGAGTCACGAAAAAAACAAGTCGACAGTCAGACGGAGAAATGACGTGGAGGCAAGGAATTTCGCTAAAAAAGAATCCAACCTGGTGGTGCAGGCTGTCGAAACGAGAAGCGTTCCAGCGTTCAATCAGTTCCAATGGCCGCATACATCCCAGTAGAAAACTTCATTTCGCTGACAAAAACAACGAAATGAAGGACCCCCAAGTCGAGCACATGAAAGCACGTGCAGTGTGCACAGGCGAAACAAACACGTGTTACCGCGTGGAGCTCCAGACTAAGAATGTATGAAGAGAGACATTCTGTTAAAGTACCCATCGCTTAGTGCCCTTTCAGCTCTTTTAATCTGTCCCTCAGTACACTTAAGACCGCAATTTAATAACTATCGCAACTTTGCGATCTCGCAGTGTAATGCTAAAAGACTTGCAAAGAGGATGCTTTGTTGTCTAGCAGAGCCTAAGAGACCTTTGTAAATAGGAACTTGCTGTGACCAAACTGATTACATAGTCGCCTAGTGGTAGAGCGCTTGCCACATGCACGGCCGCAGTAGGATCGATCCCCGTCGGTGGACCTATTGGGCTATTTCTCGTTCCAGCCAGGGCACCACGACTAGTATATCAAAGGCCGTGGTGTATGCTATCCTGCATATAAAAATCCCTAGCTACTAATGGAAAGGTTTCCTCTCTAAGACTATACGTCAGAATGACCAAATGTTTGACATAGAGTAACCGATGGTTAATAAATCAATGTGCTCTAGTTGAACAAAACGAAATTGACAGGGGGCAATAGGTAACTGCCACTCAAAGATAAAGTTTGTTTTGTTTAACGACACAACTAGAACACTGATTTATTAACCATTGGCTATTAGATGTGAAGTATTTGGTAATGTTTACTTAGTCTTAGAGACATGTTATTTTTGTGAACTTGATAAAAACAAACAATTGATTTATGATCAACATTTGTTGTGAAAGCGAATAAGTGCCGCCATTATTTTCCCCAGACGACTAATAATATACATTTCAGTAAACAGTGAAAGTGAATATTATTGGTTCCCCTATTTGATATGGGGCGGGGCGTAGCCCAGTGGTAAAGCGTTCGCTTGATGCGCGGTCGGTTTGGGATCGATCCCCGTCAGTGGGTCCATTGGGCTATTTCTCGCTCCAGCCAGTGCACCACGACTGGTATATCAAAGGCCGTGGTATGTGTTTTCCTGTCTGTGGGATGGTGCATATAAAAGATCCCTTGCTGCTAATCGAAAATAGTAGCCCATGAAGTGGCGACAGCGGGTTTCCTCTCTCTATTTCTGTGTGGTCCTTAACCATATGTCCGACGCCACATAACCGTAATTAAAATGTGTTGAGTGCGTTATTAAATAAAACATTTCCTTCCTTCCTTTCTATTTGTTATATTTAAAATAGAAGACCAATCATATTTACTTTCACAATAAATAATGGATCGATAGTCAAATATTTTGGAAAAGTCAAGATGATTTGTGTTAATGGTGTTCATTTTCATTTCTATTTATTTTCGTGCTTAGATCCAATTAAGGTTCAAGCACGCTGTCCTGGGCACGCACTTCATCTACCTGGGCTGTCTGTCCAGGACAGTGGGTTAGTTGTTAGTCGGTTAGTGGTTAGTGAGAGAGTAGAGGGTGTAGTGGCCTTACACCTACCCATTGTGTCCTTAATAACTCGCTCTGGATTGGAGGCGGTACCGGGTTACGAACCCTGTACCTACCAGTCTTATTTCCTATGGCTTAACCACGACACCGCCGAGGCCGGTGTTCCTATGCTATATCTCGCGTTATCAACTCTGGGGAAATAATTCCGTAAGACCAGAATAAAACTATTTTTATTAAAATAATCTATAATAATAACTGTCAAAGTGCATTTCATTTTATTCGAACATGTACATGGGTATGCCATATTTTAGACAGACTCTAATCCTCGAATTAGAAAAGACTTAATTTCTTTATGAAATACTTTCACTTGACGTGTCGCAGCTCATCATTACTTTGCCATCCATTTACAACTTCCTAATTAAGCGGTGGCATAAAGTGTGTTTTCTTTATCAACACCATCGACAGCTGATTGTCAAACATTTAATGATTCTGTCATATTATCTTAGAGATAAGCAGCTGCTTTTTTTCATTAGCAGAAATAGATCTTTTATATGTAGATTCTCAGAGACAGGAATGTGTATACCTTTGATGTACCAATTGTAGGGCAATAACGGTAAGGGCAAAAGAAACCCCAACTAAACTAAACTAAACAGAGAATGGGTCTACTAAGGGGTTCAATCATACAACACAAATGCGCCAAATTCTGCCTCTGGTACACCAAAGGCCGCAGTATATAGTTTTTGCTATTCTTTTCCTCTCTTTCTTTCTCTCTCTCTCTCTCTCTCTCTCTCTCTCTCTCTCTCTCTCTCTCTCTCTCTCTCTCTCTCTCTCTCTCTCTCTCTCTGTCTGTGTGTGTCTCTGTTTGTGTGTGTCTCTCTCTGTCTCCTCTCTCTCTCTGTCTCTCTCTCTCTCTCTCTCTCTCTCTCTCTCTCTCTCTCTCTCTCTCTCTCTCTCTCTCTCTCTCTCTGTGTGTCTCTCTCTCTCTGCGTGTGTGTGTGTGTCTCTCTCTGTCTTTGTGTGTGTGTGTCTCTCTCTCTCGCTGTATCTGTGTGTGTGTGTGTGTGTGTGTGTGTGTGTGTGTGTGTGTCTGTGACGGAACATGCTCTTAATTTTGTTTTTGCCTGTGGCAATATTAATTATTTTAGAGGGCCGTGTGCACTTCCAATATGGACTTAAGACCAGGTGGGCACCTTGTTACGTAATACCTCCGCGCGACCGTTGGTCGAGCTGTGCCTAATACACACCCAGCCCAGGTGCGGAGGCCATGTGGCCAGTAGTTACGTAATACCTCCGCGAGTGCAGCTTTTTATGACCGTGATTTGGCGACTAGGCGTCAGCAAGTCTGGCCATCTAAGGAAAATTCCTATCGGCCTCGGTGGCGTCGTGGCAGGCCATCGGTCTACAGGCTGGTAGGTACTGGGTTCGGATCCCAGTCGAGGCATGGGATTTTCAATCGAGATACCGACTCCAAACCCTGAGTGAGTGCTCCGCAAGGCTCAATGGGTAGGTGTAAACCACTTGCACCGACCAGTGATCCATAACTGGTTCAACAAAGGCCATGGTTTGTGCTATCCTGCCTGTGGGAAGCGCAAATAAAAGATCCCTTGCTGCCTGTCGTAAAAAGAGTAGCCTATGTGGCGACAGCGGGTTTCCTCTAAAAACAGTGTCAGAATGACCATATGTTTGACGTCCAATAGCCGATGATAAGACAAAAAATCAATGTGCTCTAGCGGCGTCGTTAAATAAAACAAACTTTACTAAGGAAAATTCCCGTCTCGGTCGCTGTGGAAATATCACTTGTAGGTATTCGGTACCGCGATGTGCCCCCAGGCGATATTCTGATTTTTATGATAAATAGCTAGAGTTTTAGAGATATTAGGGAGAACCATAGGAAGGCTCCCAGGTATCGTTGTCCGTCGGGACTGGTAAATATTTTATTTCTGCTCTGTGTATAACCTTGATGTGATTGATGTGACTTTAAATATTTTAATACTGTATTATACCAATATTATTTAAACGGTGCTGCCGGTAATCTGACGGTAGGCTCACTGTCTAATATATATAAAGCTTAACCAGTCATCCTAGAGGACCTAGGTAAACTGTAGGTTATTGTCTTTATTGTGATAGGTACCAGTATTAATTCTGTGTTACAAGGTTACTGAATGAGTAGTTAAGGGTTAATTAAAAATTAACCAGTCAGGAATAGAATTGTAATTCCTTTATTAATTAAGTTCCCCTGGCAGCGTTTCTCAATTATCACACGTTACTGAATGAGTAGTAAGGGTTAATTAAAAATTAACCAGTTAGGAATAGAGTTGTAATTCCTTTACTAATTAAGTTCCCCTGGAAGCGTTTCTCAATTATCACACGTGTGGGTGTTGTGTCACGGTGAAGTGATTAGAATATTGTGTAAACTAGACACCTAGAGATTAACTAATTAAGTGATCAGTTCTGGGTTGTTATTATTTGTTGTTGTTAATTAACTATGTTGTTGTTAATTAACTACTGCGGCAGTACATTTGTCAGCGTAGGTTAATACAGATTCCAAAGTGTATTGTGTTTTTGTTGTGTTTTCTAGTGAACTAAACGTGCTATATTACATGTACTTTATATAAGATCGTATCTCTGATCATACCTAGACGAGCCACACTAGGGTATAACCGCCCGTTACAGAGATATCTAACAGATATACAGTTAGGAGAGATATTTGGATAATCGTGTGTTTCATTCAGTTACGGGTATTATAGGATCCCCGTGACAGTCTCTCTCTCTGTCTGTCTCTCTGTCGCTCTCTCTTTCTCTCTCTCCGTCTCTCTCTCTCCTCTCTGTCTCTCTCTGTCTGTCTCTCCCTCTCTCTGTGTCTGTCTCTCTTTTTCTGTGTGTCTCTCTCCCTCGGTCTCTCTTTCTCTGGGTGTGTGTGTGTCTCTCTCTCTCTCTCTTTTCTCTGTGTGTCTCTCTCCCTCTCTGTCTCTCTTTCTGTGTGTGTGTGTCTCTCCCTCTCTCTTTCTCTGTTTGTCTCTCTCCCTCTCCCTCTTTCCCTGTGTGTGTCTCGCTCTCCCTCTCTGTCTGTGTGTGTGTCTCTCTCTCCCTCGCTGTCTCTCTCTTTCTCTGTATGTCTCTCCCTCTCTGTCTCTCTCTCCCTCTCTCTCTTTCTCTCTCTCTCCCTCTCTCTCTCTGCCTGTCTCTGTCTCTCTCTATGTCTCTGTGTGTGTCTCTCTCTCTGTCTCTGTCTGTCTGTCTCTTTCTCCCCCTCTCTCTGTCTCCGTCTCTCTCTGTTTGTCTCTGTGTGTGTGTGTGTCTCTCTCTTTCTCTGTCTCTGTCTCTCTCTGTCTCTGTGTGTGTCTCTTTCCCTCTCTGTCTCTTTCTCTCTGTCTCTCTCTCTCTCTCTCTCTCTCTCTCTCTCTCTCTCTCTCTCTCTCTCTCTCTCTCTCTCTCTCTCTCTCTGTCTGTGTGTGTCTCTCTCCCTCTCCCTCTTTCCCTGTGTGTGTGTCTCTCTCCCTCAACAAACAATCCCCTCCCCAGCACCCGAATCTCGAGACTCATTCTATAAACACTGAGAAGGCTTGGTAAGTTGGAACCCGTATGCCAAATTAATCCATTTGTTTTTCACAAGCAATAGGCCTACGCTTTGCTTTAATCAAGACCTCGTAGCCCAGTGGTAAAGCGCTCGCTTGATGCGCGGTCGGTTTGGGATCGATCCCCATTAGTGGGCCCATTGGGCTATTTCTCGCTCCAGCCAGTGCACGACGACTGGTACATCATTGGCCGTGGTATGTGCTATCCTGTCTATAGGATGGTGCATATAAAAGATCCCTTGCTGCTAATCGAAAAGAGTAGCCCATGAAGTGGCGACAGGGGCTTCCTCTCTCAATATCGGTGTGGTCCTTAACCATGTGTCTGACGCCATATAACCGTAAATAGCATGTGTTGAATGCGGCGTTAAATAAACCATTTCCTTCTTTCCTTTTAATCGAGACCTATTCGAGATTTTCCACTAGGTAAGAAGAAGATTAATTTAAATCACTTACTCTTGGGATTGGCCGGGGATCGGCTTCTAGGTATTCCAGCGGTTTGTTCGAGTCTTCGAATGTCGCGTCCTCGGTCGTCTGAACTCCGACCTTTACCTTGGAATCCTGGTCGGGCTGATTGGCTGATCCCAGTGACTTAGACTTATCTCCCATGAACCGAGATATACCGGAAATAGGTGGCCTCCAGCTCTGCCCCGCTCCTGTTGCAATGAAGTGTACTTTTAGTCCAGAATGAATATTATTTTAATATTCAATGTGTGTGTGTGTGTGTGTGTGTGTGTGTGTGTGTGTGTGTGTGTGTGTGTGTGTGTGTGTGTATGTGTGTGTGTGAGAGAGATTTATAATTAGTTTAGAATACATTATATTTAAGATGAATGAATGAATGAATGAACGAACGAAAGAGCGAACGAATGTACAAACAAATGAACGAACGAACGAATGAATGAATGACACGCGTACTGACGCTAAATAAAAATAAGTAAATGAGAAACATCTATATATGCCAAAAGTGTGGGAATTAATTTATTAAACACAAATGATAAGCTTGCTTAAGTCGTAGATTCACACCTGCATGTAGATGGAATGTGCAACGTTTAAACGCGGTTACCATCAAATGCCAATTACACCGTTTTGGTCTCACTACACAGTTTAAGCCCCGGCACACTGTCAAAGACCAGGACGCCGGGTTAGCTACGGATGCGATCCGGCATCATTCGTGACAATCCTTTGTGGTCCGTAGAGGTCCGTAGCTGTCCATATTAAATCCCTGATGAATTGTAGTAGTACTTGTATATCCGTGAACATTTTGAACATGTCTAAAAATTCATCACGGATCGAACAACCGTAGTACATCCTTAATGATCCGTAGAACGTAACAATCCGTTCTAATCCGTAATAAACCGAACTTAAACCTTACTTATCCGTACTTAATCGTAGTAATCTCCGGCCTCAAGCCCCTGTGACACTGTCAAGGATCAGGACGCCGGGTTTTCGTGACAATCCGTTGTGGTCAGTAATAAACTGCAGAGATCCTTAGCGACCCGTAACGCTCTCCGTTGTCAACTAACCCCTATCCTTAATAATCCTTGGTTTATCCGTCAAAAACCGTAGTTAAACCGTGGTGCATCCGTAGGGGACCGCGGATATATCATTCTCCGGGGTCATCGGTGAGGTTTTCATCCGTCGTGGATCCGACCAGACGATCCTTGACAGTGTGCCCGGGCTTTACTTCCGTGAGAGTTCATTCATCATAGTCCACTATAGTTCCTAATTTTGACACATCTTTAGTTCACATATTCACTTCTAGCAATTGGGGAAGAATTAAAACAATATGTATGTTTAATGGTAAGCCTTCTGGCTGTATTTTACCCATGCAATGGTGTATGTTGTCAGTGCCAACGAGAACCCGTTCAATTGGCAATCTTCGTTTGAAGTTGAGCAATTTAACATATATTTCAATGGCAGGTGGCATCTGTGTGGTGAGACCTTTCTGTGATCTTCTTAAAATAAACTAAATTAAAAATAACAATTCTAAAAAAAGAAGAAAAAAAAAAGAAGAAAGAAAGAAAAAAAAAAAACAATAGAATAACATCACACAGATACATTAGCAGACTGTTTAACACACACAATGTTTGCTAGTCTCATACTATCAACTGTCAAATGAAGTTGGCCAACTCGACGGTTGCGTTGTAATTTCCCCAACTTGCGACTGGCTCGCTCAGATTAAGAAATAATCGGCCATAGGTGTTGTAGGCTATACAACGAGAATCGCGTTGTGAGAGTGCTGTCTTAGAAGCAGAGTGATCGGCGGTTTGGCAGTTGTTAGTCTGAGCCTACCATTACGATTTCATCGGTTGCTATGTAATCGACTATTCAGTTGTGACGTACTCGTATCGTGTGGGGCCGCCGTTAGCAAAAAACACCCTCCTCTCCAAAAAAAACAAAAAACCCCAAAAACCCAAACCACACACACACCCCCCCCCCCAAAAAAAAAATAAAAGCAAAAAAAAAGAAAAAAAAAAAAAAACAAACAAACAAACAAACAAACAAAAAATCCTATTCTTACCAGGCGGTGCGTTGTGAGAGAAGGAGATATTCTTCGTGACACGCCCGAACGGGTTCTCGGCTACAATCGTGTACTCTCCGTCCATGTGCGGGTTCTTGAGCAAAAACTGCAGGCTACCATTAATACCGTCCTTGTAAGGACGAGCTTGGTCCTTGAAGCTCTTCTTGACTCTCAGATCGAGGTACTGGCTATCCTTCAACCAGGTGATATTCGGTCTTGGCCACCCACGGACGGAGTACGCTATGCTCGGGTGGAACATGGCTCTCTCTTGTCTAAGAAACAGAACTTTTGGCGCGCCTGAAATTCGAACAGTTATGTTAGATGAATAGACGAATAAACAGGAGACAGCCCAAATAGCTCAGGCGAGTTCCCTAGCCCCAAGTTCAGCAAATATTTGATTGGTTCCCGACGTCGTCATTACGTTTACCGTGAAGCGCCCAATCCAGGGTCCGGTAACATAAATAACTCGTAAAACTTACGTCAGGCGTACACCATACATAATGTGTGGTGTACGTCTGACGTAGGTGTTACGAGTGCTTTGTGTTACCTGGCCCTGGGCCCCATTTTACAAAACCTCGTAAGCCTAGTTTTGCACGTAAACGTAAATCTACGACTAAACCACAATTCGTATTACTATTATAGTACAACAAATATAGTTAGAAATACATATATTTCATTTTCTTTTCTTAAAATGCTCCATTTTTTTGGTAATAATGTAATTTTCTTCGTGAAATAGATGCCGAACACTTGTATGTCTGGTATAACTGCTAGTAGCAGGCGCAAATTTACTATGTTTCGTGAAATTGTCCCCTGTCGTGCAGATCTTTTACTGTTCTGTCTGGCTGAACCTTACTCAGACCTCGACAACTTGCTTGAACTTTAATATGTAAAGTGTAAACTAGATGGATAAACAGAAGACAGCCAAGATAACTAAGTCGTGTGCCCATGACAGATTGCTTGAAGTTTTAATTGCATATAAACACGGAAGTTAATTTAGAATGAATGAATTGAATGACGAGACAAATATGCCGGTAATTCAAGACCGTAGATAGGTTAATAGGTAAGTAGGTAAGTAGTTAAGATGGTTCCAATATAGAATAATCCAAAGAATTCTCCCTACAAACAAGTTTCTCTATAATATTAAAGTGATAAGCAGCCCAAATTGTAGCTTCAGTAATGCGTCTATTGAAACGTATACGCATTTATTTTTTGATTGTGTACACGTCCAAAATTTAATTAAACAAGTCGAGCAATGGATAAAAGAATTGGCAGACATTATAGTTAGCTTCTCTCGTACCAGTTTTCTTCTTGGCCACTCAAAGAACAATATCATAATTGACATTATTGCTCTTTTGACAAAGCAATTTATATATAGTTCAAAATTTCTGAAGAAATCACTAGATATTAAAATATTAACAATTCATATACATTCTTATTATATATTAGAAGAAAAAATGTATTCCAATAAAATCAAATATAATAAATTTATTAAAAGATGGAGTGTATACCATAAGTTGTTTGAATAAATATCTCTAGGTCATCCACCACTGACAGTATCTTAAGTATTTATTACCATATATATACATGTGTTTAGTACTGAGTGAGGTTCAATAACGTGTTGGCAAGAGGTTTGTTGTTTTATTTCATAGTATATTAATTTTGATCTGTGTATGTATGTATAAAAAAAAATATATATACTGTGTGAAAATGTGACCAAAAATGAAAATAAAATATTCAAAGGAAAAAAAAGTTTTAAAAAAGAGTAGGTAAGTAGGTTGGTAGGTAAGTAGGTTGTTAGGTAGGTAGGTAGGTAGGTTGGTAGGTAGGTAAGTAGGTATGTAGGTGAGAAGAGAGGTGGATAGGTAGGCTGGTCGATAGATATGCTCGTTGGTGGGTGGATAGGTAGGCTGGTCGATAGATATGCTCGTTGGTAGGTAGGTTTGTAGATAACTAGGTATGTAGGTTGTTAGGTAGGTAGGTTGATAGGTAGGTCTGTAAGTAGGTATATAGTAAAAAAAGAGTAAAGTTTGTTTTATTTATCGACGCCACTAGAGCACATTGATTTTTTATCTTATCATCGGCTATTGGATGCCAAACATATGGTCATTCTGACACCATATGCTACTCTTTTACGACAGGCAGCAAGGGATCTTTTATTTGCGCTTCCCACAGACAGAATAGCACAAACCATGGCCTTTGTTGAACCAGTTATGGATCACTGGTCGGTGCAAGTGGTTTACACCCACCCATTGAGCCTTGCGGAGCACTCACTCAGGGTTTGGAGTCGGTATCTGGATTAAAAATCCCATACCTCGACTGGGATCCGAACCCAGTACCTACCAGCTTGTAGACCGATGGCCTAACCACGACGCCACTGAGGCCGGTAGAGAATAGATAGATACGTAGGTAGGTTGGTTGTTAGGTAGGTAGCTAGGAAGGCGGATAGGTAGGTTGGTAGGTAGGTATGTATGTAGGTAAGAAGACAGGTAGATAAGTAGGCACGTACACAGGTAAGGTAGTAGACAGGCAGATAGTTAGGTAAGTGGATAGGTAGGTAGGTAGGTAGTTTGGTATGTAGGTATGTAGGTAAGAAAAGAGGCGGGTAGGTAGGTAGACACGTACACAGATAGGTGCGGTAGTAGACATGTAGACAGTTAAGTAAGTGGACAGGTAGGTAGGTAAAAAAATGGGTATATAAAGATAGACTTAAAGTTTGTTTTGTTTAATGACACCACTAGAACACATAGGTTTATTAATCATCGGCTATTGGATATCTAACATTTAGTAATTTTGAAATTATAGTCTTAGAGAGGAAACCCGCTACATTTTTGTTCCATTAGTAACAAGGGATCTTTTATATACACTTTCCCTACAGACATCACATACCACGACCTTTGATATACCAATTGTGGTGCACTGGCTGGAATCAGAAATAGTGGCAAGTATGAAATTCGAGCACGTGTGTGAAATATATAAATAAACAGAAGACAGCCCAAATAACTGAGGCGTGTTCCCAGGACAGCTTACTTGAACCGTAACTGTATATAAGCGTGGAAGTTGAATTAAAATGAATGAACACGAGATAAATATGTAGGCAGGTAAAGTCCGTAGACAGGTAGTTAGGTAGGTAGCTTTGTAGTTATATCGGTAGGTATGTAGGTAAGAAGAGAGGTATGTAGGTACGTACACAGAGATATAGGGTAGTAGGCAGGTAGGTACATGTAGGTGCGTACGTAAGTTGGTAGGTTTTTAGGTTAGTAAGTAGGTAGGTCAGTAGGTAGGCAGGTAAGTAGGTAGGCAGATCAGTAGTTAGATAAGTACGTACGTAAATTGGTAGGTTGGTATGTATATAAGTAGGTTGGTTTGTAGGTGGATAGGTAGATGGGTAGGTTGGTTGGTAGGCTGATATGTAGGTAGGTTGGTTGATAGATCAGTTGGTAGGTTGGTTGGGTGGTTGGTAGGTAGGTAGCTAGCTACATGTAGGTAGGTAGGTAGTTAAGTAGACAAGCTCGTGGGTAGGTACGTAGACAGATAGGTAGGGTATTATGCTAGAATTATTAGATAGGTGAGTGGACAGGTAAGTAGGTACAGAAATGGGAAGACGAAAGATAACCTAACAGACACAATGCCACACAAAAATAGATAGAAAGATAGATATACAGACAAACAGACAGGTAAGTAGGTACAGAAATGGGAAGACGAAAGATAAACTAACAGACACAATGCCACACAGAAATAGATAGAAAGACAGATATACAGACAAACAGACAGGTAAGTACGTACAGAAATGGGAAGACGAAAGATAAACTAACAGACACATTGCCACACAGAAATAGATAGAAAGAGAGATATACAGACAAACAGACAGGTAAGTAGGTACAGAAATGGGAAGACGAAAGATAAACTAACAGACACAATGCCACACAAAAATAGATAGAAAGATAGACATACAGACAAACAGACAGGTAAGTAGGTACAGAAATGGGAAGACGAAAGATAAACTAACAGACACAATGCCACACAAAAATAGATAGAAAGATAGATATACAGACAAACAGACAGGTAAGTAGGTAGATAGATATAAACATAGTCAGATGCAGAGGCAGACGGACGGACAAACATAAAATATAGATATATTGATAAATGGATAAAATAATACATAAAATACTATTTAATTTTTAATGGTATATACAAATGGATATATCATGATACATATTTAATTCAGGAAAGAGTTCGACCCGTACCCCTCTATATCAAAGGCTCTAAAGACTAACCCTAACACTATCCCTATACCTGAACCATTGAAGGGGAGTACGGGTCGAACTCATGCCTTGATTCATTCATACAAAGATGAACACAATTAATCATTTCAAATCATCTTGCTTTTACTGTAAACAAATCTGTACAATCGAGATACATTACAACAGTTTCAATTTTATGATCAAATGAAAAACACATATAGCCACTTACAGTATACAAATACTTTGCCCTCAGCCTGCACGCTGCCTACCACGTTGTCGACAACACACGTGACTATCATCTGATTGGTAGCCACTGACACGTTCATAATATCCAGTCGTTTTCTTAAGCCACCGCTAAGAGACGTAATCGAGTAGGTTTCCTGCACGTTAGATGTATCCCAGGTAACTCCCGGCCTGGGACTTCCGCTTCCTGTACATTCGAATGAAACATTGTCTGTCATATTAACGCTGATGTTTCTTGGAGTTACTTCTACTATAGGGATATCTGATGAAAAAAAAAAAAAAAATACAAAATACAAAATACACACAGAGATTAAAAAGAAAAGCAAAGGTTATAAGGTGGCATTTGTTAACCCTGTACAGAATGAATTCTTGGCTGAAGAATGAAAATTGTATTCTTTCTTTCTTTCTTTTCTTTGTTTCTTTCTTTCTATATTTCTTTCTTTCTTTCTATATTTCTTTGTATGTTTGTTTGTTTCTTCTTTCTATCTTTCTTTCTATCTTTCTTTCTATATTTCTTTCTTTCTATATTTCTTTTTCTCTTTCTTTCTCCCCTTTTTTATTAATACAGCATGGCATCTACAAATGGCATATCAAAGGTCACATGCTGTTAACCGGTATATGTAGCACATGGGACGAAAGGGGATTTCTTTCAAAATATTATTCTGCAAATATATATGTACACACACACACACACACACACACACACACACACACACCCTCACCCTCACATACACACACATACATACACACACACACCCTCACAGATACACACACACACACACACACACACACACACACACACACACTAAATACAAATATAGAACACACCAAAAGCAACATCAGAAAACAAACACTAAGCCCCCCCCCCCCAAAAAAAAAAAAACCCACACGCAACAAACCAACAACAAAAAACAACAACCGAAGAACATAAGAGCGACTCGCGTGCTTTCACTATTAAAATCAGACGCGTCCCGCATTCAGAGCGTCTATGTATCGAAAACCAAACAGGTATTCAAGACGTAACCACACCCTTGAAAATGGGCCACTTACAGTGTACAGTTATATTACCCTCAGCCTGCACGCTCCCTACCACATTGTCGACAACACACGTAACTGTCATCTGACTGGTAGCCACTGATACATTCATAATATCCAGTCTTTTTGTTAAGCCACGGTTAAGTGACGTAATTGAGTAGGTTTCCTGTAAGATAGATGTATCCCAGTTAACTTCCGGTCTGGGACTTCCGCTTCCTGTACATTCGAAAGAAACGTTGCCAGTGATATTAATGACTCTGTGGTTTGGTTTCAGAATCACTGCTGGTACATCTGAAGCAAGAGCAGAACTAGGTATCATAAGCAAGCGTAGCTACGTCATTTGTAGAAATGCGCTATAGACTAACTATTAAAAGAGCAGACTTTAGTTTCAAACCGTGAAAAATGGTTTGTAAATCTATAAACCTGCAACACATTTGGATAAGGTTATAACACAGAGAAGCTAAAGTCTGTGCTGTTTAAACGGGAACGTACCGTCAAAGATAAGTAGAGCTTGTCTCGATAACCATTACTTCTCAGACGAACGTGCGTTTTTAGAATTATGAAGAATGCATTTTGGGGGATTACAAGAAAACCTGGAATACCAGAACCACTTCAGGTGTCTGAAAATGAATATTCTAAATAATAAAATGTAAGTACTTCTAATTTAAATGATCAAAAAGGCTTCAATTGTGAAAAATTAGTCCTAGTGTATATAAAAAACCCAACTAGTGTCTGTTACTTTAAAGCGGCAGACACTAGATTTTAAACACCATGTAGTATTTTTCACTATTAGAGCCGTTGTTTTATAATTAAAATAAGATATTACTGATAGTTTATTGTTTACATTATCCATTTCCGTACATTCGAAGTGTTTGTGGTCATCCTGGTGTTTTTAATACCATAAGATGCAATTTTCATATTTAAAAAAATGCACGTACCTCTGAGAAGTAACTGTTATGAAGACGAGCTGGTCTAATGTTTAGAGGGTGCTTACCCTTTTGACGTTGTAGACTTTTGTTTCACTCTGTTGTAACTTTATCCAAAAATGTTACAGGTTTGTAGATTAACTAAACTTAAGCCGACGATACATCTACGAAGTCTCGGACACTTTGTGTCGGAGACCCTGTTTCCGGGGACGGGACGTGGCCCAGTGGTAAAGTGTTCGCTCGATGCGAGGTCGGTCTGAGATCGATCCCCGTCGGTGGACCCATTGGGGTATTTCTCGTTCTATCCAGTGCATCACGACTGGTATATCAAAGCCGTGGTATGTATTACCCTGTCTGTGGGATGGTGCATATAAAAGATCCCTTGCTGCTAATCGAAAAGAGTAGCCCATGAAGTGGCGACATCGGGTTTTCTCTCTCAATATCTGTGTAGTCCTTAACCATATGTCTGACGCCATATAACTGTAAATAAAATGTGTTGAGTGCGTCGTTAAATAAATCATTCCTTTCTTCTTTTCCCTGTCTCCGATACTTTTTTTCAATGTATCGTCAAAATTCCTTTGTTTCCGAGACGAGTCTCTGTAGATAGTGTAGTGTTCTATTTGCAGAGAGAATCAATCAGAATATATTAATAAATCACATGGCATGACTGGTCACATGATACTGGTCAAAATGGCAATGCCCGGTAATAATAATAATGATACTATTGTGGAACAAAGATAACAATGACGGTGCTTGAATGATTCTGGATCCATTGGAATAAAATTGTAATAACCGTCCACATCTGTCAAACGAAGCTTAATATAAGATTAGTATATGCCCCGAGAGCGTCTCGATTTCTGATCCACTCTTGGATCCATATAATATGATTCCTGCATTTCCTTCTCCGTTTGTTTTTATTCTTAAGCTAATGGTAATGGTAGCAACAGCAGCATGCGTGTAAAGAAATTGTGTAAAGAAATGACAGACGTGTTTCCGAAACAAAGTCTCAAAATAAAGTATGCGTATTGTCAACTGTCTCGGAGACTTTGTAGATGTATTATAGGCTTAAGTGTCCATTTTCACAGGTTGAAACTAGGGTCTGTCAAAATAAAGTATGTGTATCGTCAAATGTCTCGGAGACTTTGTAGATGTATCATAGGCTTAAGTATCCATTTTCACAGTTTGAAACTAGGATCTGAACCTATAAGTCAGTCTATAGCGCATTTCTATTTCCCAGCAGCTTGTGAAACGATAAAGGCAATAAAGCATTTACAACAGCAACAACACAAAACAAACTAGATGTAACTGAACTGAAATAAATCTGCTGCAGGCGTATGTGCAGGGGAGGGGTAGGTCGGAGATCATGTCCCATCTGCTTAAAAAAGTAAATTTTCATGATTCGAATACCCCAATAAAAACTTCGATGGCCACAGTCTAGATCCCCAGCATAATGTCCTGCACACACGCCTGTACAGCAATCTCAACAACAAACAAGCAAACAAACAAACAAGCAAGGCCAACTATTCGGTTTACGTTTTGTTTGAAGCGAGGAAAATGAATGTATTATTAGTTTCGAAAACGTTCTTAAATGCAAACAGCCGCCATGTTTTTTTTTCATTTTCTTTTTTGTTTTATTTAATTTTGCGATATAAATAAATTCAATATTTTACCAGAGCTAACATTCGTTGCTTAAATGATCGACAAAAATTCCAAAGCGGAAAACAGAACTCGCTAAAATGTAACTGCTAAAAGTTTAAGCGATTCTGGTTTAAGAAAGTGATTTTAATTGTTATCCTATTTACCGAGTTTTATCAGTTTTGCTTTCAACTCATTCGAACACCGACTCTGCAACACAGTGTTACTATCAATTTTATACAATACAGTTTTAATATACACGTCAAGTGCAATATCTGTTAAATCTTTATGGTGGGACTAAAATGTACTTAGAGACATCGACGTTTTCGAGTCTTAAAAATGTGAGTTTTCGAAATCTGTTATTACTAGTTTATATAGCAATTCAGCCGGGACTATCGCTTCAGTTTGAGATATCAATGTTTTTTCCAGAGATCGAAGTTTGAGTAATAGAAATTTGACTAGTTTGTTCATATACTTTTTATATTTTCTAAAGAAACCATCATGTTAAGGTTGCAGCATCTGTTCACACCTCTAGAAGCAGCAATGTAATTAGATTAACTAGTAAGCTAGCAAATCAATGCTCCTGAAAGCTAAGCTAGTGTCATTGCATACAGACCTGCTCTTTGACTGTCTGAGAGAGAAACAATGTAGTTCTTACCGCAATCCTTAATCTGCATTTGAGACAGTGGTACTGTCCGTGACGATCTGTCAAGTAGTTCGCACCTGAGAGATTCATTAGCGATCACGTGTACGTCATGTGACTGGACCAGCAGCCATTTTAGTTTACAGTCACACTTCAGAGGATTTCCGTCCACTTTTCTAAATAGATAAAACACATTTATTAACAAAAGCAAGATGAAATCCCTACGTAAAACTCCGAATGTTATAATATCTAAGACGAACGATGACCATATGCTATATTAAACGTTTTGTATGCCCATGTGAATCTCTGGACATCATGAATGAATGAATGAATGAATGAATGGATGTTTAACATCCCATCACAAAAATACAAATCATAACCCTAATGGAATAATGTCTGTGCTGCAATGACATGGCGTTGTTTCAAATCTGCACACAATGAATATGGTCGAAGGTATCTTAGAAGATGTGATATGTAGACACCAAAAGCTGGAGCTGAAGGTATACTGCTCAACATAAAGGGAAATTGACTATTTAGTGTGGTAGGCCTGTGGTAAAATTAACTATGACCTAAAACAAATTGGTACACAAGGTGTTTTCTGCTGTAACACTATCACAAAGACAACCTCTACATATTGCAAAAGTTTAATATTGATTTGATGACGTCATTTTGTAAACAACTACCATTGACGTCCCAAACTGCGTTCGGCTAACGACAAAAACATTAACACGATACTTGCAGAACAAATATTATATATTTTTTAATTGGGTACAAAAAAATAAAACATATTCCAATCAGTTAACGAAAAAATAAATTAACATGGATGTAAAACGAATCCATTCTAGTAAACATGAGTATAACACCATCCAGTAAACAGGAAAGCGTTATAGCACGTACGTTTAGAAAAATGCTATGTCACGCCTGCGCGGTTCGTCATTTTCAATTTTTTTTAAGCCACTACATGATAAATACGTTTTTTTCTTTCAACTATGCACAGTGAACGAACACTTTGATCAATATTTTTAAAAGTAAAATTTCAATTTGTCAAAAGTAGTCATTTTACCTCTTTTTTCCCCCATGATCGCTGACAACTTGATGTCAATACGTCCATACCAGTTGATAGTTTGTAAAATATAAATTTTCGAACGAATTGATTGTTAATTAAGACAATTTATACACTCAGAATTATTTACAATTGTTCTCAATGTACTAAGTCTACAATCCACTACAGTGGGGTCACAAAATGCAGCATAGCTTTTGGAAATTGTATATAATAATTGAAAAACAAAACCCCATTCTAGCAATAGGAGGCATGGCACGCGTGAGGTCATATGCCACCTAATGTTAATTCAGCTTCCTCCATTTTAAGTCCATTTCTACAAGTCATGTGGACCCGATATCGGTAATTTTAATGAATAAACAAAAACGACTTAGTAACATTAATGGTTTTAGGGGGTTGTAAAGTGTTTTATTTAGATACTTACTTATCTAAACTTTATTGTTAATGAAAATGTTCCCGAACTGTGAAGAAAAATCTCACAAATGAACCGACAAGCTTGTTTGTCCAAATAAACTAAGACGTCATGTGAGCCAGTTCGAGTGCGATGTACTAACACAATGAGCAGATCAGTGTCTTCTCCAACCCTTGCAGTAACATTGCTTTTTGCACATTGTTGTTGCAGTAACGATCTGTAAGTCAACATCAGCTTTTGTATAAATGATTGTGCATGTATTTTCCAAAAAACTGCCAAGGGCACAAACGAAACGCTGCTTATTCTCTTTGATAAAAAAATGCTCTTTTGTAGATCTGAGCATCATATGACAAAATAAACGGCATTCGCTTTCAATACCTTGGCACGCCTTAAGTGGGTCATGTATTTTGTTGTGGGTCTTGGCATGTATCCGCCAATCACAACAGCTTTAGGATAGTATTCAATCGATGAAGTAAGGAGCCTTCATCAATTATTAACTTACTTCATTTTGTACTGACGAACTGAGAGCGTTTAAATTGACAAGAACAAGTTTCCAAAGCTCATTTGCCAGTGTTGCCTTATTTTATGTCATCAGAGATGGTATTGGCTGCTGTTATGAAAAGTTGCGGGTCGACTGATTGTGGTCTGCCATCCACATTACAGACATGTTTTCCCCCAGCGTCTGGACTTCCTTCTTCTTCAGGGTAATATCTGCTGCTGTTTGGCTTTGAGAATTTTAAGACCGACTGTCTTTGCCGTGTTAACGTTGACAAATGAATTTTCGATAACACCAATAGCAATGTTTCTAAGGGTGGGACCGTCAGCAAATTGATTTCTTTCCCAAAGGTAGGATGTAATCACAAACATGTCCTTTGCCGTTTGCGTGGATGCCAACTTTATGTACTGATCGCTCGTAAGTCGCCGAGTTCCAGTGACTTCCTGCATGACATTGTTTATATCAGCACATGCTGGTATGGAAAGCACTCACTTTGCATGTTGCGATTCGATTATCCCTGTCCCTCGAATGAGGCCACCTGCTGGTTTACACCGCGCATCAGGGTGGTGAAATGCCATCCTAGTGTATGTTGCTTCGTCTCACGACATGGTGTCCATCCGTGAAGCTTTTATAGACAACCTGGTTGGTTTTGTCAAATTTGGTCATCTGCTGCAGGGACAGATCGCGGAGTTTGTATATAAGTTGTGTCCAGCTACAGCAAGATATGGGAGTATCTTATGAACAGCTGACCGGTGAAGGAACCAGCCTCCAGAAAGCATATCATTATATCAACCATAGACATATACTGAAGCCATAGTTCACTAATTCTTCCAGTCAATGTCAGTTGGGTTTCATGCAGCTTTCTGCTAATCCTGGTGAGATGGTCATTGTTTTTACAGAGCCTGGTGACAGTTCGTCGTGCAAGGAAGAGATTACTTCAAGATTTTCCCTGTCCTCGAATTCACTCGCTACACAACAATATCCTTTTCAGATATGAGGGAACTCAAGTTTGGAACTGCTTCCAGCTCTACTTGACAGTCAATCTCCTAGTCAGTGTTTTAGAGTCTCTTCCTCTAGTAGTTGTTATGACAGTCTTCCCATCCGCGTTGATGGTCTTTTCACACAGTGCACACAGCTCCATGGTCTTTTAGAATTATGTCCCTGAAAAACAAAATGTACGGTTAACATGTATGCAGTATGAAGTTAACATAAATATGTGTACGTGGGCCTCCAACGATGCCCTGTTATAACATTTCGTAACATTACGACCAACTCCTCTAAAGTGGTGTGTGTGTGTCTGTGTGTGTGTGTGTGTGTGTGTGTGTGTGTGTTTTATTATTATTAAATGCTAAAGAAAAGAACAAATACTCTGCATTGACTTTATGAATAAAATAATTAGTACATTGGTCCAGTTTGTTTGCTTTTTCATAACGTTAGTCAATTCTTTACAACACCCCGTACCTACATTAGCATTACGTATTGTTGAACAGCCCATGTTCTTTTAAGAAATTAGTTCTTCTAAGGGAACAATCACACACTGAGTAACAAAATGAGTTTAGAACGTTGAATTTATTACTGTTAATAACAAATCTTGCAAAAATAACTTAGTAATAAAAATGCAAATAATAATAAGGATAATACTTTGACCCATTTTGTCAGCCATACATTTCCCCCTCACAAACCACGGTCAATTTATTAATTATTATGCACTTTCAGTTGCCCTATCATGAAGTTAAAATCGACGGTTGGTACATTTTAAAACTATCTGCAATAAAATGTGAACATAATATTATCTGCATTTGTAAAAAAGAAAAATATTCCGATAGGGTTGATGTCTGTACAGTAGGGTTGGAGCTGCCGATTAATTTACAAGGGGTGAAAATAATCTAAAAAGCTGAATCCCATAGATCTTTGTATTCGAATGACGTCACTATTTGTATGACATTACTTTGCATATCCCAACAAATAATAATAGTATAAGCCGCGTGGTACTTCCATTTTCACAATGCTGGAATTGTTTTGTTTGATGGTTACGAATGCATTCGACTGTTTGAAGAAAATATTGTAAAATATTTTTTACCATGTACCAAAGATAGATCTAAAGTGAAACTACCATAAAATATATGATATTTATTGTGTAGGAACCTGAAACGACAGTGCCCGAATGCCTTGTCCTCGACCGTGAAAAATAATAATAAAATAAAATGTTAAACATCGTCTGCAGTGGGTGTAAAATCCCGTAGACACGAACACAGGTATATAATGCAAAACATAATGACATAAAGAACACTTACCAGTATTTTGACGAAAACAGCTCCAAATCAAACAAGCGCGCTCTTGAATCTTCATTGGAATCAGGTCAGCTTCCGGTAAAACAAACGGGAAATTGTATGGCGGCCGCGTGGTGTCACAATAGCAAAATTCGTTGTTTTTAAATCAAAAGTTTATGATTATGCAGAGACTGTGATAATTCTAACTCTGGATAGGTACTAACCAATGATCACAGTTAAGCCATCAGACATAACGATGGTAGGTATTGCAGGGGCGTAGGCTGGGGGGAGAGGGGGGGTTCGGGGGAAGCCCCCCCCCCCCCCCCCCCGCTGAAGCAAATGGTCCGCTTTCAGTACTAAAACATACAGGTTTATAAATATGGAGTTTCGAGTTTCGGGTGGTGCAAAAACAAAATAGAAAAAGGTCCACTTGGTTCATATTCGAACCCCCCTCCACCCCCACCCCCACCCCCCCCACCCCAAGGTCCAGATCACGCTATGCCCCTGTAATGGGTTCACAGCCCTGTACCGGCTCCCACCCAGATCGAGTTTTAACGATTCAGTGGGTAAGTGTAAAGCTGAGATTCCTTTTGTCCGGTTGCGTTTGCGGCTCCGTTTACGACTCCGTTTGCGGTTGCGTTTACAATACGTCTCTCTCACTAACCACTAACAACTAACCATTAACACACTTTCCTGGATAGACAGCCCAGATCGCTGAGGTGTGTTCCCAGGACAGCGTGCTTGAACCTTAATTGGATATAAGCACGAACATAAGTTGAATGAATGAATTAATCATGTCTTCAGATGTTTATTTTATTACTAACTCTTGTTGGTAAATCAATGGAAATCTGTAATCCTGCTATTATTAAATGATGCAAGATCATCTGTATAACGGAAAATGAAGTCGGCATGCGTGGGAGAGAAGGCGTTTAATTGATAACCAGCAGCAATTCGATAAAGATTAATACGAAGCGGCCAAAAGGTTTTCGATTTTTTTTAGGCTCGGTGCATGAAGGTTACATTACAACAAATGGATTTTCGTGACCGATACCATAATATGTTCTAATAAACGTGCTACAAATAACGCATTATTATACCCAGACAGTACGCATAACACAAAGGGGGAAAAAGAAACAGAGAGAGAGAGAGAGAGAGAGAGAGAGAGAGAGAGAGAGAGAGAGAGAGAGAGAGAGAGAGAGAGAGAGAGAGAGAGAGAGAGAGAGAGAGAGAGAGAGAGAGAGAGAGAGAGAGAGAATTTCAGTGTGTTTGATCTTGTAAAATGAAAACGAAAGTTAGTAAAGAGGTATACATATGAAAATACACACAAATGTATAATTATATATAGAGGAATCACAGAAAAGACAGAAAACGACGGAAGGAAGGAAGCAAAAGACGGAGGAAGGAAGGAAGGAAGGAAATAACTAATTTGTTCGTTTAATAACTGATTTAATTAATTAATTAAATTGAATTATAAAAAACGATATTAAAACTCATTAAACTACACAGATCGACTGACAGTGCGGGGCTCATGATTCGAAAGCCTTCGCGGTTTAGGTCCAGAGTGAGGTTCTTCCGGTTAGAGGCCACAACAAAATGGTAAAAGTTATGCAAACATATGTACCTACTCACCCCAACAAATGGGTTGTCTCAACGTACCCATGTCTGAAATTCTGTATGTTATCAATCTAATTAAAATTAGCTCCACTATTACATGTGGATCTAACACCAGCCAGTTGGAGCTCATGTCCACCAATCAAAACCTTACTTGCAGAATCCTGCCAGTGATTTAAAACTAACAACACTGTGTAGTCCCCAATGTCCAGGCAACATTTCGTCTGTAAATAATAATTTAAATATTGACCAATCACACTTCGCCTTTTATAACGTTATTTGGGAACATACAAATTCTAAAAATATCGGGCGAGTCTATTTTAGTGGCCGCAGTACAGCGAACCATACCAATACGTACGGGGTGGGTTATCAGTCTTCAATTTTACATTAAAAATTATTTATTTATTTATAAAAAAAACAACTAAATCAGTCTTCAGTTTTACATTACAAATTATTTATTTTATAAAATAAAACATGTTTTTAAGCATTCGTAATTCACACGAAACATGTCGTATACCCTCAGGATAATTCGGAATGTTTTCAAATTATTTTTAAATCATTGGCAGGATTCTGCAAGTAAGGTTTTGATTGGTGGACATGAACTCCAACTGGCTGGAGTTAGATCCACATGTAATAGTGGAGCTAATTTTAATTAGATTGGAATGTTATGTCCGTGCAATGCGTTCTCACAATGGGTATAAAGGTGTGCATGATTGCCATCCACATACTCACGCACACTTCAGTTGAAAATGCGTCGCCTCACCATATCATAACATTTATTAATGCAAAGTAAAATCCTGAGTTGTAATAAACCTGTATACAAGTTACCGCTATCAAAGGTAGGCCCCCTACGAGTTTTTGGGCAACTGCCATGATACAACACACGCTGTGTTTCTAATACTTTGTAAAATAAAACAAATGGATTTACAAAGGAAAAACAAATTGTGGATAACGTACGTTGCTTAGCCTGTAGCTAAATGCTGTAGAAGATTAAATTAACGTTGCTGGTCTATTCTAAATGGTAAAATAATGCATAAGCACAGAGATTGCAGCATAAAGATACATACCAGTGGCGTAGGAAGGTGCCAAAAAATGTCGGGCACACTTTTATATTTACACACTTTTACACTATTATAAAGCAAATATAAAGCAAAATATCTGAATAGTGTGTGTGTGTGGGGAGGGGGGGCACATGCCCCTCCTTGCCACTCCTCCCTCGCTTCCTACGCCAGTACATGGAACATTCACTTAAAGTGGCAGTTTTGAAACTATATATATATATATATATATATATATATATATATATATATATATATATATATATATATTGTAGAGTGAAGATAATACCTAGATTTACATGACCGCCTACCGCCCCGCTAAAGGTGGGGGCACCCAATAATTTATTGTTATATCAAACATTTATATTATTAATAAGCATGACCGAACCGACCTCGGTGGTGTAGTGGTTATGCCATCGGATTTCTGGCCGGTAGGTACTGGGTTCGTATCCCACCTGAGGCAATGGGGGATTTTTCATGCCAGTACCTGTAAAAGGAACGCAGGTCCGTAGGAACAGTAGTCCTATCGGACCTCCATAGCTTAGGAACCATAGTCCTACCCGGACTTTCATACCTGATTTATTTTTAAGTTGTTTTTATCCTAGGACTTGTATTCCTACCGGACTTAAATTCCTTCTACAAGTCCGGCAAATTAGATGTCCGTTTGTTATACTCTGCAATTTGCACGAGCTGCCAGAAAGACACGAGAGAAAAAAGTGAGGTTTTGGCAGCCTTCCCTCATAGTGTGATGGATAAGTATACGAGTCTCTTAAGGTTATTGTGGGTTCAAATCTCTATGTCAAAATATTATTTTTAAGTTTGAGTATTAACTTAATTATTTTTTACGTCATAGACTTGTGGATCAGATACGTGAGTGAATTTTTGTAATCGTCTTACATTTTTGTCAGCATATTGAAGTCGGACGAATATCTTGCTTTTTTCAAAAGTATATAATGCAACTACAGATATAAAGTAGGCTATGTGTTCATGTGTTCAACACGTTGATATATATATATCTAAAAAACAATATGTAGCCCAAAATTGTTATATATATATAACTGGTAACTCCAAAAAACTTAACATTTGGCGAACAGCAAAAGACAATTTCTGTATATACCAACATAATTTTTAATAATATGTTTTATAAGTTTATATTTTGACGGTAAATCACAATCTGATTATTTGTGATTTTCTTAATTTTGTCCGATCGGACTTCCATTCCTCGGAATCCTAGTCTGTGGGACTTGTATTCATAGGAATTTAAGTCTGTGGGACGTGGATTCCGAGGAATGTAAGTCCGTGGGACGTTTATTCCTGGTACTCCTAGTCCACAGGACTTTCAATCCTAGTATTCCTAGTCCTCTGGAATTTATTTCCGATATTTTGCTTATTATATATATATATATATATATATATATATATATATATATATATATATATATATATATATATATATATATATATATATATCTCTATAACATTCCTGAAAATCCCTGAAATAAAACTTTGAAAACTGTACTTAGTTCTAGTAATTAGTACTAATAACTATTATCCAGTTCAATTATTTAGACCCAAAGTTTTTTGCAAATGTTACGTTTATTTCCTATTCGATATTTGTTTTCTTTGCATTTACATGAAAACAAACCCAAACCCCGACAGGTGTTATATACAAATCATCATATAAAATGCATGAAGTTGACTTAATTCCACTTTTAAAAAATCTCTGTGTCGTTTGAATGCACGTTATTTCTCCTATAAATAACTAAGGTCATTTGCATATCAAAAGCATCATTCTATAGTGCGTTTCAAACTAATGTTCGGTTCTATCGTCCTATCCGCACAAATCGTAGTATGGTATGCAAGCGATTGGTGGAGGTATGACCCTCTGCACAACCCCAACCCCACTTAAGGCTTCTTTTGTATATGGAGCGGGACGTAGCTCAGAGGTAAAATTTCGCTCATAGTAGGTCGACTGATCGATCCCACATGGTGGACCCATTGGGTTGTGTCTAGTTCCAGCCTGTGCACCACAAATGATGTATAAAAGCTGTGGTATGTGCTATCCTGTCTTTGGGATGGTGTATGGTTGTTTGATAGTGAATGATATGGAAATAAATTGTTTTTGGTGTTAAAGAGTTCATGCATACATTAAAGTAATACTCCTGATGGGTATGGAGAAATAACTTAATCAGTCGACGAACTCATTTCTTCATCACTATCTTCGTTAAGGGCGACTATCACAGGGGGTATTTTATTTCTTATAAAACTATTTTGTTTTCTAAAATCTTCTTCGATCTTTATTACATGTTTAACTGCGTCAGAGAAGTGTGTAGGTGTGACAGAGTTCAATGCATGTGCAAGTTCTCTCCGCACCGTGGTCATTTTACCATCATTATGACGAGCTATGTGCCCTTTGACTTGACTCCAGATCAGTTCTATCGGATTGAGTTCAGAATGTCTTGGCGGCAGTCTTAGACACAAGTGCCCATGGCGTTCAGCAATACCATCAGTAACAAATTGCTTTGCACATTTGTTACTTTTCACAAGTTCATAAAGAACTGGCTTTGTCATGTTACTCTCAAAGGGTATATTTTTGTTTCGTAGCCACGACTGAATTTCTTCCTTTTTAGCGTTTAGTGCAGGACATCGTGTAATCTCAGTTAATTTGTTGTGGTAGCTTGCGTTATCCATGACGATAACAGAAGGTTCTGGTAGAGAAGGCATAAGTTGTTCTTCAAACCATTTGATGAAATTGTCATGATTCATCTCACCATGATAGTCTCCGTCTGTCTTTTTAGCCTCAAAGATCAATTCACAGCCATCTATCAATCCATATTTATCACAGCCAGCATGACAAATAATAAGTCTTTTTCCCTTCCCAGTCACCGAACAAAGTTTAGGAACTTGATTAGCAGCGTCTGATTTCGGCAGGTGATTGGCAGTACTTGTGCCCGGGTGGATATCTGTCCAGTGGTGGGATGTTGTGTGGTTGACATTCACCCAGGTCTCATCTTGATACACTATTAAATACCCCTGTTCTCGTAAACTGGATATTTCATGGAGATAGGACAGTCTCCTGTCTGATATATTGGCGTCCTCAAAAATCACTTTTCCGGTTGTAGACATATGTTGGTATTTAAAATCGAGGTCATGGAGTGTTCTTCGTAAAGTTGATATGGATATGTTGATTCCACATTCCTCCCTTAAAGCCACGTTAATCTTATGTAATGTAGGTAATTCGCCCTCTCTATAAAATCTGTATACTCGTCGTTTAATAACATGTTTATCAAATAAATCGATGAGTTTTCGGTCGCGTTTTTTAACAGTGATTTCTGTGCTTGGATTCGTAGAGCTTAGATTTTTCACAGTTCTTTTTACTGTTGAAACCGAAACTTTAAGTGCAGCGGCAACTCGATCGACAATTCGATAAGAAGCATACCTAGGTTTACCGCGCTGATATTCATCTTCAAAATAATCGAAAACGTTCTTAATACACAATTTTACATCAACTGAAGTGTTTTTCGATTTACCCATATTTTTCCTCAAATAACAATAACAAGAATGTCGACTACTACATTTTCAATGAATTTATATACCCTACCTAACTTGTATTTTACGTGGTTTACACATTGCTACAGTAGCACGTGCAGTCATAGATCGAAATAATGATGTTATTGACCAAGCAATGCTATCGTATTTTGAACAGTCAGGGCTGTGTCTGCGGGATGAAAAAGTGGTTGAACCCATACGAGTCCGAACAATAGCCCTTTGGTTTTTCGCATTACAAATGTAACACCCCACCCCCAAACCCCAGCCCCTAGCACCACCCTAAATACTATATATATATATATATATATATATATATATATATATATATATATATATATATATATATATATATATATATATATGATGAGTTCCCAATTTAGAGGCAAATTAAATTTAAAAAATTATTATTATTTGATGTTGGTGGCCTTTGACATTTTACCCCCCCCCCCCCCCGGTCTTCTGGGTCCGGCCCTGCATTAAATTTATTTATAAATTTGGAAAGCACATTCCTGCGGTGTGTGAGGTGATTTGTGTTTATTACTGTGCTACACCTCAGTTGTGTTTACATTAGCTAAATTTATTAAATATAATGCACCTACAAGAAAGGGTTACATGTTCTGTTTGTTTACATCTATGTTTAACGGAATGATTAGACACTGTTACACACTGCAAAACAATAATAACCTTGATTTAGTGAAACAAGCTATAATGGCCTTCACGTAGCCTCAGATCCCAATGTTTTGATATGCAAATGACCGTAGTTATTTATAGGAGAAATAACGTGCATTCAAACGACACAGAGATTTTTAAAAAGTGGAATTAAGTCAACTTCGTGCATTGTATATGATGATTTGTATATAAAACCTGTCGGGGTTTGGGTTTGTTTTCATGTAAATGCAACGAAAACAAATATCGAATAGGAAATAAACGTAACATTTGCAAAAAACTTTGGGTCTAAATAATTGAACAGGATAATAGTACTATAATGACCAGTTAGGCCCTACTACAATATAAAAATAACAGGAATAATAAGCATGAAAAATTACCTTTTACTGATGAACAATTAAAAATAGCATCAAAAGACTTGAAATTAATTATCACTGACTGTCTTATGGCAGTGTTGGCCATCATAAGCATAAGAGACGATTTGGGGAAAGGGTCTCTGTATTGTTATACCTGGCCGTTAGGAACATAATAAGCGTTCGAGACTGGGTGGAGGTGGGGTCGGGGGTGGGGGTGGGTCACACACACACACACACCCCCCCAGTGCTGGGGGGGGGGGGTCAATGGACACTTTCGGGGAAAATGAGCTGCCCTGAAATTTTCACCATGTAGTTGTAATCCATGTAAAAATGCAGACTGATTTGTTTGGAATCCTATATAGCGTCTTGGTAGTAATGCGAATATAAATATACGTTGTGTTCCAGATTCGGACATTTTCGTTTCATTCGGACAATAAAAAATCAGCCTGCCCGCACCCCACCCCTACTTCCAAAAAGGGAGCCTGAATGCCTATTGTGACCAAAATTGTCAGGTGTAAAAAATGCCATGAGTAGTTAGTCTGTTTAAAAGTATCGTTGTAAATTGTGTGTGCATATTATTGACAGTATGATAATTGTTCAGGGGTTACTGTTTTGTCTTAGTCGGTGTAGTGGTCCATTGATCTGCTAAAACTCACTATTTCTATTAACTGATAAACCTTAATGATAACCATGTAACATAATTTGTTATCGATGGTATGGTTGGTTGAGACTAAGATATCATAGAGCCCAGTCTGATATGTCATATGTTAGACCAAATTAATTTTTGAAAATGAACAAAATTGACAAAGCAGGCATATGTTCAGTAAATTATGTAGGGGGATGTCTAGACTGTGGCAGGTAGAAATTTGTTTTGAAGAGGGATGTTTAGACCACGCCACCCCACCTCACACCCTATGTACAGTCGCCTGCACAAATTATATAATAAGATAATTTATATGACGCAAATATCACATTTTATAATTGAATTATTATTATTATTATTATTATTATTATTATTATCAAATACCAGTATATAATGTCTAACAGATAATTGTGTTGGTATATCAGAGGGGCAAGTTATACTTATCTGCGAATACTAATACATGCTTCAAATTATGGAAAATCGTTTCGAGTTACTTTTAAATGTTTAAACATTTATTAGTTGGAACAACACGCAATGAATAAAGACCTTGGATTTGTTCGTGTAATAAGGTCAACAAAATGTGTACATACTCTTGCAAATGATATAAATGGAAAATACTGGAATAAATAGAAAATATTTAAATAAAGAGAGGCGCCAGTATCCCAAGTTAATTAAATAAACCAGAAAGGAAACTGCTTTTCAATATTTGTGTGGTCCTACCATATGTTAACCTCGACGCCAGTATATCATAGGCCGTGGTATGTGCTACCCTGTCTGTGAGATGGTGTATATAAATGATCCCTTGCTACTAATGGAAAAATGTAGTTTGACATCCAACAGCCGATGATTAATAAATCAATGTGCTCTAGTGATGTCGTTAGAGAAGAACAAACTTTAACTTTTATTTCCAATGGCATTTCGGCATTTTCCGATAAGTTACAAAAGCCTTTGTCGTCACGTCAATGTTCCTTTGTCGTGACGTTAACAATGCTATGGCGTACGTTTTAATATGGTATATATGTCAAAGCGATTCTGCGTACATTCTTCGGAATGTAGTTTAAATTCAGATATGCGCGAACTGAATCGCTGTTTGACAGTTATAAACATATTAATGTGAAGTGTGTATAAATGTAAAATGTGTGTGGATTTAATACTACCTAATGTCGACTGCTAACTACTACTGTGCAGTGTTCGAGATTGACGATATCCCAATATCCCAGGGATACCAGAATTTAATTTTGGATACCAGACTTCAAGAAGCCAGTATCCCACCGGGGTGCCATATAATGTTGTTGTTTGTTTTTTAATCCTGCGTTTTTTGTTTTGACTAAAAAAATGTAAGTCGTAATTTTCTGGTAAGTTAAGTAAAAATATTTTGGAGCTCGTACCTAGTCTAATGCTATGCTATAAGAATACCCCCCCCCCCCCCAAAAAAAAAATTAAAAAAAATTGTACCCAGTCTAATAGCGGCGTAGCAATAGACTGGAGACCGCTAAGTCTGCAGAAAATTGATACAGCAGACGCGGATCCGGGGGGGGGGGGGGGGGGGGGGTCGATGTTTTCAAGTATTAAGTGGAGACTTCAGAAGAGGTAAGTGTTTTTTTTTTTGTTTTTTTCCCCAATTTTTATTACCCCAGAAACCATTTGGTAATGTCAGGGTTGGGGGCCC
>NC_054700.1:52270732-52320732 GCF_016097555.1 Gigantopelta aegis
GGGTCTGGGTCTGGACCTGGGTCTGGATCTGGATCTGGATCTGGGTCTGGGTCTGGGTCTGGACCTGGGTCTGGGTCTGGGTCTGGAACTGGACCTGGGTCTGGGTCTGGGTCTGGGTCTGGACCTGGGTCTGGGTCTGGACCTGGGTCTGGGTCTGGGTCTGGACCTGGGTCTGGGTCTGGGTCTGGACCTGGGTCTGGGTCTGGACCTGGGTCTGGATCTGGATCTGGATCTGGGTCTGGGTCTGGGTCTGGACCTGGGTCTGGGTCTGGGTCTGGAACTGGACCTGGACCTGGACCTGGGTCTGGGTCTGGGTCTGGGTCTGGAACTGGACCTGGGTCTGGACCTGGGTCTGGGTCTGGACCTGGGTCTGGGTCTGGGTCTGGGTCTGGACCTGGGTCTGGGTCTGGACCTGGGTCTGGGTCTGGGTCTGGACCTGGGTCTGGGTCTGGGTCTGGACCTGGGTCTGGGTCTGGACCTGGGTCTGGATCTGGATCTGGATCTGGGTCTGGGTCTGGGTCTGGACCTGGGTCTGGGTCTGGGTCTGGAACTGGACCTGGACCTGGACCTGGGTCTGGGTCTGGGTCTGGGTCTGGAACTGGACCTGGGTCTGGACCTGGGTCTGGGTCTGGGTCTGGACCTGGGTCTGGATCTGGGTCTGGGTCTGGACCTGGGTCTGGATCTGGGTCTGGGTCTGGACCTGGGTCTGGATCTGGGTCTGGGTCTGGACCTGGGTCTGGATCTGGGTCTGGGTCTGGACCTGGGTCTGGATCTGGGTCTGGGTCTGGACCTGGATCTGGGTCTGGGTCTGGAACTGGACCTGGGTCTGGATCTGGGTCTGGGTCTGGACCTGGGTCTGGGTCTGGACCTGGGTCTGGGTCTGGACCTGGGTCTGGGTCTGGGTCTGGACCTGGGTCTGGGTCTGGACCTGGGTCTGGATCTGGATCTGGATCTGGGTCTGGATCTGGGTCTGGACCTGGGTCTGGGTCTGTGTCTGGAACTGGACCTGGACCTGGACCTGGGTCTGGGTCTGGGTCTGGGTCTGGAACTGGACCTGGGTCTGGACCTGGGTCTGGGTCTGGACCTGGGTCTGGATCTGGGTCTGGGTCTGGACCTGGGTCTGGATCTGGGTCTGGGTCTGGACCTGGGTCTGGGTCTGGGTCTGGAACTGGACCTGGGTCTGGACCTGGGTCTGGGTCTGGACCTGGGTCTGGATCTGGATCTGGATCTGGGTCTGGGTCTGGGTCTGGACCTGGGTCTGGGTCTGGACCTGGGTCTGGATCTGGGTCTGGGTCTGGACCTGGGTCTGGATCTGGGTCTGGGTCTGGACCTGGGTCTGGGTCTGGGTCTGGAACTGGACCTGGGTCTGGACCTGGGTCTGGGTCTGGACCTGGGTCTGGATCTGGATCTGGATCTGGGTCTGGGCCTGGGTCTGGACCTGGGTCTGGGTCTGGACCTGGGTCTGGGTCTGGACCTGGGTCTGGATCTGGATCTGGATCTGGATCTGGGTCTGGGTCTGGGTCTGGACCTGGGTCTGGGTCTGGCCCTGGGTCTGGGTCTGGGTCTGGGTCTGGTTCTGGACCTGGACATGGACCTGGACATGGGTCTGGGTCTGGATCTGGGTCTGGGTCTGGGTCTGGATCTGGGTCTGGAACTGGACCTGGGTCTGGACCTGGGTCTGGGTCTGGGTCTGGGTCTGGGTCTGGATCTGGGTCTGGGTCTGGACCTGGGTCTGGATCTGGGTCTGGGTCTGGACCTGGGTCTGGGTCTGGGTCTGGAACTGGACCTGGGTCTGGACCTGGGTCTGGGTCTGGACCTGGGTCTGGATCTGGGTCTGGGTCTGGACCTGGGTCTGGATCTGGGTCTGGGTCTGGACCTGGGTCTGGGTCTGGGTCTGGAACTGGACCTGGGTCTGGACCTGGGTCTGGGTCTGGACCTGGGTCTGGATCTGGATCTGGATCTGGGTCTGGGTCTGGGTCTGGACCTGGGTCTGGGTCTGGACCTGGGTCTGGGTCTGGACCTGGGTCTGGATCTGGGTCTGGGTCTGGGTCTGGACCTGGGTCTGGGTCTGGACCTGGGTCTGGGTCTGGACCTGGGTCTGGGTCTGGACCTGGGTCTGGATCTGGATCTGGATCTGGATCTGGGTCTGGGTCTGGGTCTGGACCTGGGTCTGGGTCTGGACCTGGGTCTGGGTCTGGGTCTGGGTCTGGTTCTGGACCTGGACATGGACCTGGACATGGGTCTGGGTCTGGATCTGGGTCTGGGTCTGGGTCTGGATCTGGGTCTGGTTCTGGATCTGGGTCTAGGTCTGGGTCTGGCGAGTATGGTACCAATCCAAAATGAAACGCACTGAATCGAATGTAACATGATCACGATCATGAATGTGACAAAACACATCGCGTCTGTGCTGGCGCGAACTACAGATCTGGCAATAGACGTCACAGAACATGCACTATATTTTAACACTGCAGACCTGCGAAATGTTCGAACCTTTTTTGAAAACATTTTAAAAATAAAATAAACACCAAGAAAGATATATATTAAGCAATGTGGAATAATCGTAATTATTGTTGATGTTTATAGCAGAAAATATCCAAATGTATGAACGCAGTCAATTATATTGATAACACATAACAGTTACAGACCCAGACGTCCAAATATTATCACACTCGCAAGACCCAGACCCAGATCCAGACCCAGATTCGGTGTGTTTTCGGCCTAAGGTAAATTCCCTCTATTGTAGTTGATTATAGAGAATGTCCGTCTGTCTGTCTATCTATGTGTCTATCTGTCTGTCTGTCTGTCTATGTCTGTCTGTCTGTCTATACTGTATGTCTGTCTGTCTCTCTGTCTGTCTGTCTCTCTGTTTATCTGTCTGTCTATAATGTATGTCTGTCTATCTGTCTTTCTATCTGTCTTTGATGTCTGTCTATCTAATCTGTGGATCTATATATCTGTCTATCTGTAATGTCTGTCTGTCTATCTAGTCTATGGATCTATCTATCTATCTATCTATCTATCTATCTATCTATCTATCTATCTATCTATCTATCTATATGTCTGTCTGTCTGTCTGTCTATAATGTCTGTCTGTCTATCTAGTCTATGGATCTGTCTATCTATCTATCTATCTATCTATCTATCTGTCTGTCCTTCTGTCTGTCTGTCTGTCTGTCCATGTCCATCTGTCTATAATGTCTGTCTATCTATCTATCTGTCTATCTGTATGTATGTCTGTCCATCTGTCTATCTGTCTATAATGTCTGTCTATCTATCTATCGATCTATATATCTATATATCTGTCTGTCTGTCTATCTGTCTATCTGTATATAATGTATGTCTGTCTATCTAGTCTATGGATCTATCTATCTATCTATTTTTGTTGGTAGATTACAGCACAAATCCGATTACAATTCATTAATTAGAGTGTCCTCGAATCAAGTGTTTGTTAGTAACAATCTTATCTACCATTAACTGGTCAATCTTATCTACCATTAACTGGTCAATCTTATCTACCATTAACTGGTCAATCTAATCTACTATTAACTGGTCAGTCTTATCTACCATTAACTGTTCAGTCTTATCTACCATTAACTGTGGTCATTAGGTTTGGACGTCCACATTAGTTTCGAATCCCATCAATATACTGATTACGGTGGATAGGATTTTGAAAGTTCTTTTTTCTGTTTCTTTTTATTCGTTTTTTGTTTTCGTTTAAAAAAGAATAAATTAAATAAAAAACTGTAGGTAATAGTTAGTTACGTCCGATACCTAATAGCTGGTGATAACAACGCCTGGGGCATAGCTAAACAGACATTCCGTTTCCTGTACTTTTGGTACGTCGAACCACGCATGGCAAATTAACGAACTTGTCCGTGCCAATGAGCCCGGCAATTTGACACTAGGTTATACTTCTCGCTGAAACGATCAGCATTTTTGTTTTTTTTGTTTTTTTTTATCAAACGTCTTGGACTATTTCGTTTTTTGTTGGGGTTTTTTCTCCCCGTAACTGGGCCCGTCATTAATCTTTAATGAGCTTCCGCACCCCATGGGTTGCCAGATGGGTTATAATGACGAAATATTAAACATGCTAGGATTCCTGCTCGCTTCCGTTAAAACCGGAAAGACGGACTATTTTTAGGCCTCAAGTCGTTGTGCTAATAATCGAAATTGGGTCATCCGCTGTTAGGTAAAAATAAATCAATCGACTATTGTGGATACGGGGAAATAAATAAGCCCCTTGTGGCATAACCAAAAACGGAATTTTACGCTTAAAAGTTAAAAGTTGCAACATCTAGTACACAGTGTATACTGAATGTTACTGAAAACGCACAAGTCGGAGTTGTAGTTATAAAAAAGGATTTAAGAATATATAATAATAAATTTTAGTTAATTTTGTTTATTCTGGTTTGACAATAAATAACCCCAAAAGAGAATAAAATGCTAACGTTTTTGCAATGTTTTATAACGACCTCAGATAGATTCATAGAAACAACCATTTAGATATTTTGATAAATATCCATTAGACTCTGCATTGTGCAGAGATACGGCCCAGAATATGTATTATAGCGACCTTATACATGAGATAGCATTAACAACTGAAAATGGGGTGGGGTGGGGGGTGGGGTGCGGGGGGATGGGGTGACTATGGGAGTGCGTTTTTAGTGGAGTTCAGTATATATATTTAAAAAACCCATTTATGATTCACCGTCCCTGTGTTTCCGTTATAACCTATTTACAATATAAGTAATATAAAACGTAACTTCCATGTAATAGATTACATGTGCTGACATAGCTGACAGTATCTGTTGAAACCTAAACCACATGAGTTTTGTTAAAACTTGCAAATACTTATACAGAGAAATAAAATTAAAACTATTTAGAGCAAGAACCAAATATATGCGGTCAAGTGTCCATAATAACATAGGACGGTTCAGTAACTCACCAACTGTCACTATTGGGTTCAGCAAACATTGGTTAAACTTAACAACTGACCGTAACGGTGCGTCATCGCCAACAAGACCAGACTTTATTTACACAACGGCATAGGAGGAATATATACATAAACATTTTGTTATATACACGTGACAAGATGGTTGACAGTAAATACATTAATTACAGTACATACACAAACACATACACAAACACAAACACATACAAACATACATATCAAAATATTATGTAATAATACAGATATTTAATACAGATATACGGGTATCCAAGTACTTATAAACGAACAGATTGTTAAACATTTAAACATGTATATGGTGCAGTGAATAATGGTAATATTTTATTAAATATTTTTGGTTTTGATAGTGAATGTAGTCAAGGGCATTTGAATTAATTAATTATTATATTTATGGAACATGCTAATTTCTTTAGGGTACTAATTCGTTTATTCTCCATTAGTTCTCTAAATTTATAAGTATTTGATCGCGTATAATAATATGGGTGTAACAACTGGACTCTTGAATTATGAAAAAATGGCAAATGAAAAGATAATGGAACTCGTCGCCAATGTCCATTACATTACATAATGTACAAATTCTATCTTCTATGAGTATGTTATTCCAACGTCCAATTTCAACGGGAAGATAATGGTTAGACGTTCTAAATATTAAGAGTGCTGTCCACATTTTTTTGTTGTTGTTTATTAATATAGCTTTCGAAAAATAGTTGTTCTTTGTATAATCGGTAAGTGTTGCCTCTCGATGACTGTGATATGTTATTTTTCCATGTTTATAAAGGCTGCATTTCCATTGAGGCGTTCTTATGACACGGTTTCTTCCATGTGACGTCATTAATTAATTAAGCGGCCATATGCAAATTGACATATGTCATTGTAAAATGAGGAAGACCCATTACGAATGAAATTGGTACAGAAAATACAAGCATTTGATCAGATCGAGAGGGAACGCTCCCACCCCATATTGTGTAACTTACTACATATTATTTATTTCTGAGCCGATTGTTTTTTAAACACAAAAATAGTTGTTATTGTTTTTGTAATAGGCCTATTCCAAAACACATAGGCCTACTTTTCTTTTTACATCAAACCAAACTAAAAAACACAAAAACCCCAGGACTATTAGATACGAGAGCTAACACATGTAAAATGACACATATTTTGGAAACATAAAATAATGAGGAACCGATTATGTTTTACTGACACCACTCACAGGGGCGTAGGCGGGGGGGGGGGGGGGTCGGGGGCTGAAGCAAATGGTCCGCTAAAGCATACAGGTTTATGCATATATGGAGTTTCTGGTGGTGCCAAAACAAAATAGAAACAGGGTCCACTTGGTTCATATTCGACCCCTCCCCCCCCCCAGGTCCAGATCACGCTACGCCCCTGCCACAGGTCTGTAGCCAGGGATGGGTAAGAGGAACCGAACAACCCACCGAATCATAAATTTTACTTTAAAAACAATAGTTTACCTCTTAAAATAACACAAGTCTTACTATAAAAGGTCTTTTTATTCTTTGTTACTAAAGAGAAGTTGTTGAGCGCGCACATCAGTTATTTGTAGGGGTGACTATCGAGGTCAGTTTTACCATTGCAATAGTATTGCGATAGTTAAACTACTAGTGTGATAGTATTGCAATAGTGATAGTACTATTGCAATAGTATTGTGAATTGTTAAATCGCTTGATAAATAAATATTTCGCAAAACTATTTACTTCAATCTTCCAATATATATATATATGTATTGATGTATGCATGCATGTATGTATGCATGTATGTATGTATGTATGTATGTATGTATGTATGTATGTATGTATGTATGTATGTGTGTATATTTGTGTGAGTGTACGTGCGTCTGTACGTATGTTTGTGTTTGTGTGTATGTCTGTGTTTATACTTAGTTATTTGTAATAATGTCACAAGATAACTGAAATCATATTTAATAAATTTATAATATAAAAGACCCCCCCCCCCCCCCCCATTGTTGTTGTTATGCTTTATTTTCTATGGTGTGCAATGTTTTTGCAGAAAGATCAACTTATAATTACACTATTTATTTATGGTTACGAGTGTTTCTGCAGAGAAATATAACTTTTATGGTTTCCAATGTTTGTGTAGAAAAATTAACTTGACCACGTGTTTTGCGATCACTGTGCAGTGACAATATCGCCGGCTGTTGAAAACCCTATCTGAGGGCACCGACGTAGCAAGGACGCAGAGGTACTTCTTTGCAATGATGGATAACGATGAATATCTTTGATTATTTTTACTCCACAAGATCAAAGGATTTCACTATGCATACTATCGAAACTATCGACAGTGGAACAAACAATTGCGATAGTTATCGATAGTTGAAATAACTATCGATGCATTGCTATCGAGACCCTGACTATCGCAATATATCGATAGTTCGATGTATTGTTACATCACTAGTTATTTGAACTCATTTCATATTATTATAGTATCGGTGCGGCGTTTTTCATTATTGAACGAGGATAAAGGGTGTTAACATAAGCGGATTCAGGAGGAAGACATGGCGGTCCGGATTCGCTTTATTCACCTTTTTTTTTTCAATAAATAATTTTAAATTGACACTTAAAATCTTTTAAAATAAAAACATTGCAAAATGTCCAGATCCGCCACCGATACTGTGTAGACGTAGTTTAATGAACCTAATATTATTTTACTTCATTGTGATGGTTGTGTTTATCAACTTTCCATTTTAATATGCGTGTATAATAGTAGCATAATATTAAATTATTATTATTATTATTGCACCTGTCATGTCTTGGACGTTGAATTTTCTTGCGATTGTCGTCCAGCAATTGTTAGTTCAGATCTGGTACTTATATTCACTTAAGGACCCAGTTAAAATTTCATTTGGCTCATGTGTGAACTTTTCTCACCCATTGCACGAAGAATGCTAAAAATGCCTACTCCTAAAACTTGAAAATTAAATAATGCTATAAAACACACAAGTGCGGGAGATGGGTAATCATGGGTAATGACGTAATTTTATGGATTACCCATGCGGTTCGAGCCGTACGGCTGGCAAAAAATCGATACATGATCAACTTTTTTTTTTTTGCCACACGGTTAGCACCCATGTCAATGGAAAGACGTCAATGCAAATCAACGCATTTGATTTTTACCGCTTAGCGGCAGAAATAGCCGCGCGGGTAAAACCGCACCAATTGAAAGGCAGCCAAATACTGATCGCATTGTCTTTGTTTAATTTGTTTACATTTAAAAAAGATGCTCATATGCCAAGAGCCAGTGCTGTCGTTAGCCCGAGTGCTCTGACGGAAAGAGGAAGGAAATGCGTTATTTAACGACGCACTCAACATATATATGGCTGTCGCCACTTCATGGTTTACTCTTTTCGATTAGCAGCAATGGTTCTTTTATATGCACCATCCCACAGACAGGATAGTTCATACTACGGCCTTTATTACACCAGTTGTGGAGCACTAGCTGCAAAGAGAAATAGCCCAATGGGTCAACCGACGGGAATCGGTCCTAGATCGATCGCGCATCAGGCGAGCGCTGTACCACTGAACTACGTCCCGGCCCTCTAACGGTAAGACAGCTAGACGAACATTTGGACAGTTATCAACGTTCTCTAACCGCCGGAGACCAATCTAGAAACCCGAGAGCACCCCCCCCCCACCCTTTCAATAATGTTCCGGTTAAATACGTAGTTGCTGACGGGTTTATTCCTGTAATGTGTGTATTAGTGATTAATATGTGAATTTTGTTTTATTAAGGAATTCGAAAATGATCGAAGTAAAGGCATTTAACGTCAAACATAGCATTGTTGTTACATTATAGCGGAAATCTTTGACTACTGTTTGGTAGGCAGCTATTGTGCAGAATTTATATAGATTGGTCTCTGACGATGAGAGAGCGTTGATAACTGTCCAAATGCCCGTCTAGCTCTCTTACAGTCAGAGAACTCGTTGCGCGTGAAGACCGTTTAAAGCGATACAGTTTGATGAAGTGTTAATCAGTGTTTATTTGAAGTACCTTACAGTGAATTTAAAAATACTCCTGAGCGTGACGTAACCTAGTGGTATACTGCTGGTCTGATATCCGGTCGAACTAAAATTGATCCTCTTTGGTCAGGCCACTAAGGGCCATTTCTCCTTCCATCCAGTGGTCCACAAATGGAGAAACTAAGTAAGGCCGTGGTATGTACTATCCTGTATGTGGGATGCTGCAGCATATAAAAGATCCCTTGCTCAGGGTTCGAATTTAACGACGACCATGCGCCATATTGCCACAGTGCCCTAGCCATATGCCTTAATGCACTGGAAATTATTTTGCACGTTACTGATTGGCCATCATATTCGAACACGACGTGTCAAGTCAAATAATCTTGCCCTCTAATTGGTCAAATTCGAGGCCTGCTTGCTGTTAATCGGAAATAACATCTCATCGCATTGCGCCAGCGGCTTTCAGTATCAGTATATGTGTCGTCCATATATCCGGTGCCATAAAACCGAAATTAAAATAGGCTGAGTTTAACTCTGCTTATATCCAAATACGGTTCCACCAATGTTCTATTTGTATGTTGTTTTTGTTTAACGACACCACTAGAGCACATTGATTTAGTAATCATCGGCTGCTGAATATCAAACATTTGGTAATTTCGACATATAGTCTTAGAGAGGAAACCCGCTACATTTTGGCATTAGTAGCAAGGGATCTTTTATATGCACCATGCCACAGACAGGATAACATATATCACGGACTTTGATAGACCAGTCGTGGTGCAGTGGCTAGAACGAGAAATAAGGCCGAATTTTTTTTTACTTGTTTCCTATTACATGCTGGAAAAATATAGGGTAGGTAGGTAGGAAAAACATTTTATTTTGGAAAATAATTTTATTTATGAATATTAAATAAAGGTGTTGACTACCCGTATCCAAAATATCCTCTGCATGTATAGAAATGCATTATGCAAACCAACAATACCATTCATCACAGTGTTTTCCCTAGAAATGAAGTAAGGCATGGTAAAGTGACATTTTGGGGGCATATTTTAAGTGCAGTTTTAAATATAAGGGCTTTTTTTTTCCATTATACAATTTTCAAAAGGACAAAAACCTTATGGCCATTTTATTTTCTATATCTATTTCATAAAAGGAAAGTTCCCAGTGACCACTTACAACAAATAACGAAAGGCATCGAGATCTTACTGACATTTAATCATTTGATTTGGCAGTAAACTCCATCAGTATCGGTAAACATTCCCTCCCCTAGTTTATCAGAAGGTCACTAAATTTCTATAAGGCCAGTATGTTGCTGGAGTAAATCATTAAATATAGTTATTATTATTATTATTATTACTATTATTATTAATCGGAACACCTCGCTACGCTAGATGTAGAGTAAATCGGAAAAGATCGCATATATTCGTGAAAACAATTTTCCGACTCTTCGCCCGATATCTCACGAAAGTTACCGAACTTCAATTTGAAGGGAAGTAACTCCATCAATCAATTGTTAGAAGAAAACATTTCATGGCTAACGGGTCGCCAATAAAACTAAATTTGCGACAGTAAAACCACCTATATACGTTCGCAAATTGGAAAACACAGTAGGGTTGTCCCCTAAATGACACCAAATTAGTGCTTGTGATAGTTTTGGAATGTTTTCGTGGAAATCGTTGTTATATTAAAAAAACATTTTTGGATATACAAAAAAAGTTTTATGGTCGGCAGGTTCAAATTAGGGTTGGTCGGGTAACCAGAAACAAACAATATTTTATGATACACCTAAGTGTAAGAATTTAACGGCGTTCGACTCGTTTTGTTTTTGTGGGAGTTTTTAGAGGATCGCTTTGTCAGGTATGTTTGCACCGCAGTATTGTTAAATAAATGTTAATAAAGATAAATTTTAATCAAATTTCTTTTTAAAAGTCTATGGTAAAGTAAATTTTCTGGCAAAGTTCCATAGGAAGAAATATATCATGACGTTACGTGTTTTCGATAGGATAAGTGAAAGATATTACCAAAGAGCTAAAGATATTGTCAAAAATTAGGAAATATGTATATAATAAATAGACCATTTCATGGTGTTTTTCCGAATACGATTTTTATGTCTAACTCGTGATGTGTGAAAACCATATTTTCACTCATTGCTTCGCAATTCGTGAAAATATGGTTTTCACACATCACTCGTTGACATAAAAATCGTTTATGACTTTGCTTTAATCGGTCATCATAATCTGTCAATAAGAAACGGTGGTTGCAGGATAAAATCATATTTAGCGTTTGTTATAAGGCACTTTGTTAATAATAAATACAATCATATTTAGCGTTTGTTATAAGGCACTTTGTTAATAATAAATACAATCATATTTAGCGTTTGTTATAAGGCACTTTGTTAATAATAAATACAATCATATTTAGCGTTTGTTATAAGGCACTTTGTTAATAATAAATACAATCATATTTAGCGTTTGTTATAAGGCACTTTTTTAATAATAAATACAATCATATTTAGCGTTTGTTATAAGGCACTTTGTTAATAATAAATACAATTTGATTGTAACATTTCACGAGTATATCATACGAAATTTGTGAAACTCGTTCGCTCGGGGCAAATAAAATTCCCAAAACTCTCGCTCATGCAATAATCTATATATACTGTATAATGACTATGAGGCCATTTTACAATTACTTGAAAAAATGTCCTGCTTAATGGAAAAAGCGGTGTCAGATGTTTTAAGCATGGCGTAGCGCCATTTCATCGTACCCTAGCAAAACAATGTATAAGTCGTGTTAAGTCTTACTAAATAGTGTTCTTAAATAAATAATTATAATGAATAGTAATTTCACACAAACCTATAATGAAACAATGTTTAGATGTTATCTGTGATAAAATCTTGCTAATTTAATAAGACACCAGCAAAGAATTACCAAAATGTCTACCGGCCCTACGAGGTATTAGGAATAGTAAATACTTACAGTTGGGTGTGCTTTCCACCTTTAAATGACAGTTACGCTATATAACCATTGTTATGGTTTAAAATGACCTCTTTTTGCGATCTTTAGAAATATACTACTATAATAATAATAATAATGACTTAGAAACCATTTGTCTTGCAATTTATGGATTCCAGGTGCGGTTAATGATCAAAAGCGAGTTGGGTATACTTACAATTGGGTATGCTTGCCACCTTTAAATGCTTTGATGGGTATGTGTTCTATTTTGTTATTCGATAAATATCTGAAAAGTAAGAAACAAACATTATTAATAACACACATATCTGATTGTCTGTTATACTGCTATGCATGTCTTCTGGTATTTTCCTTTAGAAACCTCGAGGTCCTAATCCACGAAACTCCCGTAACTTTGCGATCTCACAGTCCCGTACAAAACGACTCGCAAAGACGATGCGATGTTGCTTACAAGAGCTTAAGAGAGCGTTTTGTGAATCGTTATACCTCTTGTCTAGTTGTAACATCCTTTCGACATTATCTTGTGCAGAGATATGATTTTGATATCGGAATACGGTTTTGTCGCTCAGATTTTATGTATGTTTTAATGTTAAAAGTATGTTGAACTTAAAGTTTGCCGTCCTTAACCATATATCCGGTGCCATAAAACCGAAATTAAAATGTGCTGAGTGCGTCGTTAAATAAACGTTACTTCCTTCCTTCAGTTTAACTGTGCTTATATCTAAATATCCAATGTTCTGTTTGTATGTTGTTTTTGTTTAACGACACCACTAGAGCACATTGATTTATAAATCAACGGCTGCTCGATATAAAACATTTGATAATTCTGACATAGTCTTAGAGAGGAAACACACTACATCTTAATTTCCTTTAATAGCAAGGAATGTTTTATATGCACTATCCCATAGACATCATGACACATACCACGGCCTTTGATATACCAACAATGGTGCACTGGCTAGAACGAGAAAATAGCCCAATGGGTCTACCGACGGGGATCGATCCCAGACCAACCGTGCATCAATCAAGCGATTTACCAATGGCTACGCCCCGCCCCTAAAGACTTGTAAAGACGATACGACGTTGCTTAAAAGATCCTAAAAGAGCTTGTGAATTGGGTCCTTTGAATGATTTTTTAATTGCATATAATGTATATATACAAAATGATTGGGCACAAGTTATCTAACTTACGAGGCCCTCTCCTAATTACAAACATTAAATTGTACAACAATGGCGACTGCAATTTTCAATAAATAAACAAATAAACCAATCAATCAATAAAATAAACGTTTGTGAAAAAACGACTGAATAAACTAAAAGAACAGAAAAGGAAAATAAATAGAACTAATCGATATTTTAACATTTTATCTTCTCAGACGCCCACCTGGAAATAACAATAGTAATAGTAACAAGAAATAAATGATTCCGCACCACGAGATAACGTTTTCTTAGTCAAATCGCTGTGTCTGTTAAATAAATGTATTTGTGAAGATGCTAAAATATTTGTTTATTGGTCATTAAACGTCTCTGATTAAACGGGTGATTGTTTGTTAAATCTCTTGACTAGTTTTTATGTGTTAATGTTAAAATGAATACAGGGAACTTACATCTCCGTCAGATTTGGCGAGTTCACGAAGGCGTCGTCGCTGATGTTGCGTAGACCAGTAAGTTTGATGTCGCTGTAATATAAAGCATCAAGTAACTAATGTGTTAATTAAATATTCTGAAATATAAAGCAACAAGTAAGTCATGTGTTAAATAAATATTCTGAAATATAATGCATCAAGTAAGTCATGTATTAAATAAATATTCTGAAATACAAAACATCAAGTAAGTCATGTGTTAAATAAATATTCTGAAATATAATGCATCAAGTAAGTCATGTATTAAATAAATATTCTGAAATATAAAACATCAAGTAAGTCATGTATTAAATAAATATTCTGAAATATAATGCATCAAGTAAGTCATGTATTAAATAAATATTCTGAAATATAATGCATCAAGTAAGTAATGTGTTAAATAAATATTCTGAAATATAAAACATCAAGTAAGTCATATGTTAAATAAATATTCCGAAATATAAAACATCAAGTAAGTCATGTATTAAATAAATATTCTGAAATACAAAACATCAAGTAAGTCATGTGTTAAATAAATATTCTGAAATACAAGGCATCAAGTAAGTCATGTGTTAATTAAATATTCTGAAATACAAAACATCAAGTAAGTCATGTGTTAAATAAATATTCTGAAATACAAGGCATCAAGTAAGTCATGTGTTAATTAAATATTCTGAAATATAAGGCACCAAGTAAGTCTGGTGTTAATAAAATATTCTGAAATATAAGGCATCAAGTAAGTCTGGTGTTAATTAAATATTCTGAAATATAAGGCATCAAGTAAGTCAAGTGTTAAATAAATAATCTGAAATACAAAACATCAAGTAATTCATGTGTTAAATACATATTCTGAAATACAAGGCATCAAGTAAGTCATGTGTTAAATAAATATTCTGAAATATAAAACATCAAGTAAGTCATGTGTTAAATAAATATTCTGAAATATAAAGCATCAAGTAAGTCATGTGTTAATTAAATATTCTGAAATATAAGGCATCAAGTAAGTCTGGTGTTAATTAAATATTCTGAAATATAAGGCATCAAGTAAGTCATGTGTTAAATAAATATTCTGAAATACAAGGCATCAAGTAAGTCATGTGTTAATTAAATATTCTGAAATATAAGGCATCAAGTAAGTCATGTGTTAAATAAATAATCTGAAATATAAAGCATCAAGTAAGTCATGTGTTAAATAAATATTCTGAAATATAAAGCATCAAGTAAGTGATGTGTAAAATAAATATTCGGAAATATAAAGCATCAAGTAAGTCTGGTATTAAATAAATATTCTGAAATATAAAACATCAAGTAAGTCATGTGTTAAATAAATATTCTGAAATACAAAGCATCAAGTAAGTCATGTATTAAATAGATATTCTGAAATATAAAACATCAAGTAAGTCATCTGTTAAATAAATATTCTGAAATATCAGGCATCAAGTAAGTCATGTGTTAAATAAATATTCTAAAATATAAAGCATCAAGTAAGTCATGTATTAATTAAATATTCCGAAATATAAAGCATCAAGTAAGTCTGGTGTTAATTAAATATTCTGAAATACAAGGCATCAAGTAAGTCATGTGTTAATTAAATATTCTGAAATATAAGGCATCAAGTAAGTCTGGTGTTAATAAAATATTCTGAAATATAAGGCATCAAGTAAGTCTGGTGTTAATTAAATATTCTGAAATATAAGGCATCAAGTAAGTCATGTGTTAAATAAATAATCTGAAATATAAAGCATCAAGTAAGTCATGTGTTAAATAAATATTCTGAAATATAAAGCATCAAGTAAGTGATGTGTAAAATAAATATTCGGAAATATAAAGCATCAAGTAAGTCTGGTATTAAATAAATATTCTGAAATATAAAACATCAAGTAAGTCATGTGTTAAATAAATATTCTGAAATACAAAGCATCAAGTAAGTCATGTATTAAATAGATATTCTGAAATATAAAACATCAAGTAAGTCATCTGTTAAATAAATATTCTGAAATATCAGGCATCAAGTAAGTCATGTGTTAAATAAATATTCTAAAATATAAAGCATCAAGTAAGTCATGTATTAATTAAATATTCCGAAATATAAAGCATCAAGTAAGTCTGGTGTTAATTAAATATTCTGAAATATAAGGCATCAAGTAAGTCATGTGTTAAATAAATATTCTGAAATATAAAGCATCAAGTAAGTCATGTGTTAAATAAATATTCTGAAATATAAAGCATCAAGTAAGTCATGTGTTAAATAAATATTCTGAAATATAAGGCATCAAGTAAGTCATGTGTTAAATAAATATTCTTAAATATAAGGCATCAAGTAAGTCATGTGTTAAATAAATATTCTTAAATATAAAGCATCAAGTAAGTCTGGTATGATGACAGTGACTATAGTGCTGCTGATGATTATGATGATGATGATAATAATCATAAAAACGATGCCTATCATTCTCATTATCTTAACATCTTTCTCATCTATCACACTCTGCCTATCATTCTCATTATCTTAACATCTTTCTCATCTATCACACTCTGCCTATCATTCTCATTATCTTAACATCTTTCTCATCTATCACACTCTGCCTATCATTCTCATTATCTTAACATACAAAAATGCATCGGCTATTGGGTGTAAATTAAATTATAATTAAATATGAATATAAACATCCAAGAGTTAAATTAAAATAGTGTATTGGTAGTACTAAACCAAATAACTTCCGGCTAGGTCAAAATTCGAGGTGCACCTAATTTTTGATAGAACAGTTAATACCACAAGTCCTGTCACTGGTGTTAAATGTGAGTGTGTTAGTTGTAAAAAATATTAGTTTTATCTAGAAAAATGTACTCAATTTTATTTCATCTAGTACCACTTGTGCTTTGTAGCATGTATGTGGTACCTGTAAACAAAAGTACTCAAATTTTGTGCGGAACTAGGGTAGTCATTAACGCTACCCGTTATCTCTGAAACGAACATCTTAACTCCCATTAAAACAAAAATACTTTAAGGGTGAGGGGCGGTAGTATTTACATCTATATATCTATACATCTGGTGTATATATCGATTGATACGCTGCAGGTAGGAGTTTTAACGGGATTGTATTTGGTGGTACACACCTTATAGAGCTGTGCACGAAATATCACACACAAGTAAAATTATAATTTAGAATAAAATTCAAGATCTTGGAAAAATTCCAACACAAGTTCAGGAAGGAATCACATTTCTCCTACCAAATATATCATTCCTCGTATGTGAACTTTCAGAGTGCACTGACGGTGCTGTCACTGACGTGGAGAATTCTTCTTGAGAATAAATGGATGTTTCAAATATGTATGACCGATGCGAGTACGCCTGTGGGAAGACTGCCACTCTCCCAGGACTGGCTTGACAGAATGGATCTTGTTCGCAACTACATCGTTTGAATCAGCTTTCCAAGTCGAAAAGATATATTGGTTAATATCCTGTTTCAAAGTAAAAGTGAAAAAAGTAAAGTGTGTTTTATTTAACGACGTCACTAGAGCACATTGATCTTTTATCTTATCATCGGCTATTGGACGTCAAACATATGATCATTCTGACACTGGTTTTATTTAGAGGAAACCCGCTGTCGCCACATAGGCTACTCTTTTACGACTGGCAGCAAGGGATCTTTTATTTGCGCTTCCCACAGGCAGGATAGCACAAACCATGGCCTTTGTTGAACCAGTTATGGATCACAGGTCGGTGCAAGTGGTTTACACCTACCCATTGAGCCTTGCGGAGCACTCACTCAGGGTTTGGAGTCAGTATCTGGATTAAAAATCCCATGCCTCGACTGGGATCTGAACCCAGTACCTACCAGCCTGTAGACCGATGGCCTAACCACGACGCCACCGAGGCCGGTGTGTTTCAAAGTAGTGCAGGGAACATCAACCCTGACTTGAGGCAAATCTAAAGTAGACTTAAACTTGGCAGCCCAGTCTGCATTTCCCCATTCATGAATGAATGAATGGATGAAGGTTTAACGACAGCCCAGCATGAACAATACATCGGCTACAGGGGCGTAGCGTGAATCTGGACCGGGGGCGGGGGGAGGGGGGGGGGGGGGGGTCAAAATTCAGTATCACGAAGAAATTGCAACAAAAGATCAGGATGGAATCGAAATGATTCCACAACATTTCTTCTACAAAACATATATTTTTCTAGTTTCATTCAGATGATTGCACCCCCACCAAAATGTGGCGCACCGTCAGAGTACACTGACAGTGCTCACACTGAGGTGGAGAATCCTTCGTCAGAATAAATGAATGAGTGAAGTATGTATTCTTCCTGCACTGCCTATAGGAGGACTGCCACAGTATAGTATAGACAGGATAGTACATACCACGACCGTTGTTACCCAAGTGGTAAAGCGCTCGCTTGATGCGCGGTCGGTTTAGGATCGATCCCCGTCAGTGACCCCATTGGGCTATTTCTCGTCCCAACCAGTGCTCCACAACTGGTGTAACAAAGGCCGTGGTATGTACTATCCTGTCTGTGGGATGATGCATATAAAAGATCCCTTGCTGCTAATCGAATAGAATAGCCCATGAAGTGGTGACAGCGGGTTTCCTCTTTATATATCTGTGTGGTCCTTAAACATATGTTTTACGACATATAACCGTAAATAAAATGTGTTGAGTGCGTCGTTAAATAAAAACATTTCCTTCCTTTGCCTATAGGATGACTGCCACTCTCCCAGGATTGGCTTGACAGAATGAAGCTTGTTCGCAACAGCACCATTCCAATCATCTTGTCCAAAAGATAAATTGATTATATTTAAAATCAGTATAAGGCACACCAATCCTGGCACGAAGTACACCCAAAGCAGATTTGGCAGCTGAATCTGCCTTTTCATTACCCCTGATACCAACATGGTGGGCACCCAACAAACTACAACTTCTTTATTGACAATCACTTTCGTATGGCCATCCCAATTAAGAGGTGTTCCAGCTTCATATTATGTAAAGCTTGTAGACACGAAAATGAATCTGTGAAAAATAATATGTTTGAATGCAATAGGATCCTTTACTTATTCCAAGCCTTTAAAGATTGCACACATTTCGGCAGAAAAGGTGGATGCCGAATTGGGAAATCTCATGAAAAGTATTGTGTGGTGGAACAACTAGCAGAAGGCACAGATTTCCCATCCCGTGATCCACCCGTATAAACAGGAACGTGATCACTGAATCTGTCTTGAATTACCGTGAAATATTGTTTATTTATAACGGCATCTGTACCCTCTTTTTCCAGATGCGAAATATCAAACACACTCTCAGGTGGTTTGATATACCATGGTGACAAGACGAATTATGAAGGAGTTTCCAAAGTCTCTGTTAAATTAATCTGGGAATGCGAAGATCAAATGTTAGAGTAGTACTTGACTTCGCATTAAACACTCTCATATATTTGTTATCAAACAGCGGATTATGTGTAGGATGTTTTGTAATGATTTAATACTCGTGGAATACTGCTGAGAAAGCTTTGCACGTCTAGCACCCAGACTAGGTTCGTGTACACCAAAATTCAATCTCTCTACAGGGGATGATCTTCTAAAAGCATCAAAACAAAGCCTAAGTCCCTGGTTATGTTTGGGATCTAGCTTTTGCAAGTGACACTTGCATGCTGAGCCGTACACAATGCATCCTTAGTAAGTAGGACCGGCCTCGGTGGCGTCGTGGTTAGGCCATCGGTCTACAGGCTGGTAGGTACTGGGTTCAGATCCCAGTCGAGACATCGGATTTTTAATCCAGATACCGACTCCAAACCCCGAATGAGTCCTCCGCAAGGCTCAATGGGTAGGTGTAAACCACTTGCACCGACCAGTGATCCATAACTGGTTCAACAAAGGCCATGGTTTTGCTATCCTGCCTGTGTGAAGCGCAAATAAAAGATCCCTTGCTGCTAAGTGGCGACAGCGGGTTTCCTCTCAAAATCTGTGTGGTCCTTAACCATATGTCTGACGCCATATAACCGTAAATAACATGTGTTGAGTGCGTCGTTAAATAAAACATTTCTTTCTTTCTTTTCTTAGTCAGTCAAGTGTTGACCCCACAAGAGATCTATATAGACGAATCATAACCTTTCTGTCTGATCACCATCCCGTGTTACTTATAACTTTTAAAATATTGACGGCCTTTAAGCACTTCTGTTTAAAATAATTTAAATAGGGTACAAAAGCTAGTCAGTCTCCTGTCAAATAAAATTCCAATACATGTGGTCTCCTCCAATACTAGAGTTGGACTTATGTCCAGAAACAGCTGTGGATCCAAATAGTGACCTCTTTTCTTGCACACACACACACACACACACACACACACACACACACACACACACACACACACACACACACACGCGTTTTTCAGTTGACCATTGTTGAAGTTTATTCAAACAAAGCCGCAAGTAAAATGCATGTTAATAATATTTCGAAATCAACCATATCGTAATTTTTACTGGTCACGGTGATGCAGTGGTTAAGCCATCGGACTACAGGCTGGTAGGTACAGGGTTCGCAGCCCAGTACTGGCTCCAACCCAGAGCGAGTTCTTTTAGGGCTCAGTGGGTAGGTGAAAGGTCAATACACCTTCTTTTCTCTCACTAACATCTAACAACTAACCCACTGTCCTGGACAGACAACCCAGATAGCTGAGATGTGTGTGCCCAGAACAAAGTGCTTGAACCTTAATTGGATATAGGCACGAAAATTAGTTGAAATGAAATAATGAAATGTCGTTCTTTTCTCAAAATATATGCAACTAATCCTCATAATGTAACACTATCTTTAAAGGCTATAACAACAACTTAATATAAATACGGTACCTGACATTTCCCGCGCTAACCCGCCTCTTTATTGCAAAGAAAGAAATGTAAAAAAACCCAACCCCATCTTTGATTTGAAATTCTTTATTGGATTTTATTTGTAACAGTAGAATAAAGAAAGAAAAAGAAAGAAAGAAAAACAAGTAATGAAAGAATTTATTAACATTATCTTTAGAGGCTACAAGTTAAATATGACATAAATGTACTGTTTGATGGTGCATATAAGAGATCCTTTGCTGCTAATAGAAAAGAGTAGCACACGAAGTGGCGACAGCGGGTTTCCTCTCTCAATATCTGTGTGGTCCGTAACCATATGTCGACGCCATATAACTGTAAATAAAATGTGTTGAGTGCGTCGTTAAATATAACATTACCTTTTATTCATTGCAAAAAAAAAAAAAAAAAAAAAAAAAAATGCTGGGAAGAATATTTTTTTGATTCCAAATGCTTTATTTTATTGTATTTTTAACAGGAAAATAAACAAAGAAAGAAAACGAAAAAGGAAGAAGAAATAATGAAAGAATTTATTAACATTATCTATAGGGTGAATACCACCAAATCAAATCTGATAGACGGCAATGTTAATACATGTGGCTAAAACTCCTACCTATAGCGTATATATCGACATATACACCACGGATCTACAAACAACCACCTCTTCCTTAAAGTGAAGCTGCTCATTTCAGAGATAACGGGTAACGTCTGTGACTACCCTACTACCCCATACATGTTTCAAACACATGGCTGCTTGACACAGTGGTAGTAGATAAAATAAAATTGCAGACTTTTTGTGCCCAGATGAAACTCATTTTTTTTTACAAGAAACACTCACATTTATCACCAATCACAGGACTTGTGGTATTAACTGCTCTATCAAAAGTTCGAACTTTGACCCAGCCGGAAATTATTCGGTTTAGTACTACCTTTATGGGCTACAATTTAAACATGACATATAAATACGATCCATCGATTCAATTGATTGGGTTTTTTCTCATTCCAGCCAGTGCACCACAACTGGTCAAAGGCTGTGGTATGTGCTTTCCTGTCTATGGGAAAATGCATATAAAAGATCCCTTGCTGCTGCATTAGGAAAAATATAGCGGGTTTCCTCTGAATTACCAAATGTTTGACATCCAATAGCCAGTAGTCAATATGCTCTGGCGGTGTCGTTAAACAAAAACAAACTTTATTTCATTTCAACTTAAGTTCGTGCTTATATCCAATTAAGATTCAAGCACGCTGTGCTGGGCACATACCTCAGCTATCTGGGCTGTCTGTCCAGGACAGTGGGTTAGTTGTTGGTTGGTTAGTGGTTAGTGAGAGAGAAGAGCGTGTAGTGGCCTTACACCTACCTATTGAGCCCTTAAGCAATCTCTCTGGGTTGGAGCCGGTACCGGGCTGCGAACCCTGTACCTACAAGCAGATAGTCCGAATCCGATGGCTTAACCACTGCGCCACCGAGGCTGGTCATTTACAACTTTACAACTTTAATTGCAGTCCTGTCATTTACCACGCTAACTCGCCTCTTCATTGCAAAGAAAGAAAGGAAGAATTTTTTTTAAAATTCCAAATGCTTTATTTTTATTCAATTTTAACAGTAAAATAAAGAAAAAGAAGGAGAAGAAAGAAATAATTGAAGAATATACTGAGGCTACAAGTTATATTAAAGCTGACATACATGCTGTCCTGTCATTTACCGCGCTAACCCGCCTCTTCAGTACAAAGAAAGAAATAATTGAAGAATATATTGAGGCTACAACTTATATTAAACCTGACATACATGCGGTCCTGTCATTTACCGCGCTAACCCGCCTCTTCAGTACAAAGAAAGAAATAATTGAAGAATATATTGAGGCTACAACTTATATTAAACCTGACATACATGCGGTCCTGTCATTTACCGCGCTAACCCGCCTCTTCAGTACAAAGAAAGAAATAATTAAAGAATATATTAAGGCTACAAGTTATATTAAATCTGACATACATGCGGTCCTGTCGTTTACCGCGCTAACCCGCCTCTTCAGTACAAAGAAAGAAATAATTGAAGAATATATTGAGGCTACAAGTTATATTAAACCTGACATACATGCGGTCCTGTCATATACCGCGCTAACCCGCCTCTTCAGTACAAAGAAATAAATAAATGAAGAATATATTGAGGCTACAAGTTATATTAAACCTGACATACATGCGGTCCTGTCATATACCGCGCTAACCCGCCTCTTCAGTACAAAGAAAGAAATAATTAAAGAATATATTGAGGCTACAAGTTATATTAAAGCTGACATACATGCGGTCCTGTCGTTTACCGCGCTAACCCGCCTCTTCAGTACAAAGAAAGAAATAATTGAAGAATATATTGAGGCTACAAGTTATATTAAAGCTGACATACATGCGGTCCTGTCGTTTACCGCGCTAACCCGCCTCTTCAGTACAAAGAAAGAAATAATTGAAGAATATATTGAGGCTGCAAGTTATATTAAAGCTGACATACATGCGGTCCTGTCGTTTACCGCGCTAACCCGCCTCTTCAGTACAAAGAAAGAAATAATTGAAGAATATATTGAGGCTGCAAGTTATATTAAAGCTGACATACATGCGGTCCTGTCGTTTACCGCGCTAACCCGCCTCTTTAGTACAAAGAAAGAAGGGAAGACACAAATATTTCAAACTAAGACAAAAAGGAAAATATATTGAGGCTGCAAGTTTTTGACATACATGCGGTCCTGTCGTTTACCGCGCTAACCCGCCTTTTTTTTTTTTTTAGAAGTATCTTAAATAGCTACATTACTAAATTATATATTAAATTCTATTTTTAACACTAAAATAAAGAATGAAAATCAGAAGAAGAAAAGACAAGTAATGAAATAATTTATTAACATTATCTTCAGAACTAACATCTGTCATGAATGAAGCCCTGTCTCTTCGTTGCCAAGAAAGAACAGACGAAAATAATCTTTGATTGATTTATTATTTACTTTATTGAATTCTATTTTTAAAAGTAAAATAAAGAAGAAAAAAAATAGAAAAGAAAAAAGGAAAGAACAAATGAAATAGTATAGCTTAAGAAGCTATATTTATGGAATTCTATTTTTAACAGTACAATAAAGAAAAGAAAAAAAAAAAAAAAAAAAAAGAATATATTGAGGCTGCAAGAAAAAAAACATGAGAAAGAAAAAAAGAGTGGAATTCATGACCAAGCGTGCAAAGCTACATTACTAAATTATACTTTTTTAACACTAAAATAAAGAATGAAAATCAGAAGAAGAAAAGACAAGTAATGAAATGTTTATTTACTAACATTATCTTTTAATCTTCAGAATGAAGCCCTGTCTCTTCGTTGCCATTTGATTTATTATTTACTTGCAGTGCGATATTAGAATTAGTATAGCTTAAGAAGCCAGCCAGTGCGGTTTCCCGCCGACACTGACAATTGGTGGCAAAAGAAATCACGAGTTATCGATCACAGATTAGCCGCACCGTGGCGCCGGTGGGGGCTTCCTGTCGCGCGGATTTCCATGTGATTCCCGGCTTGTTCTATAACCACAGTGTACAAAACGTGGCTAAACATATTTGTTTTTATTGTATGGCTTTTACCAGACGATACGAATACGTTAGGCTGATAACGCACGTCCAGTTTATTACATCTGTCGATAGAGCTGTGGCCTAGAGGACACGAGCTGCCTAATAATCTATTTTTAAAGAAAAGAAAACAAGAAAACAAGAGAGAAAAAAAACACTTTAAGGATCACTTGATAAGATAATATGTTGTTGTTCCAGAAGACATGTAACAGCTCAAAATGTGCCAACTGTACAACATATGCCAATCTTAGGCTGTGTTCGGTCCAAAATGTGCCAACTGTACAACATATGCCAATCTTAGGCTGTGTTCGGTCCAAAATATCCTTGGAACACTTTAGTCCAAGACATGCCTATTAAAATAACAGTTTTGACTGCCGTATAAAATAAAAATATTGAACCCTACCTTGCGATATATTTGCTTTAAATATTTAAAAGCATGTGTAACTTTTAAATCTGCACGTGCATATGCACAAACAAGGGATTCGCTGCTAGTGCGTTCGTTTGGTATGCTAATGATCGTAGGTTGGATTCCAGTGATCGACCTATATGGTTTTCCAGTTCCAGTTAATGTTCCACTAATAGGCATATATATATATATATATATATATATATATATATATATATATATATATATATATACTGACATAATGAAAACGCAAAAACAACTTTTCATTGCAAATAACGACAAACTATTAATGAATTGAATTAATGAATTGATGGATAATGTAATATGACATTAATGACGGGCATTCATGAGATACATTCACATGGAAACATGGCCAGTTATCATCAGTAATCGAGTTGCATTCGTAATCGAAAAGTTCAACCCCCCATATTAAGGTCAGTATCTGGTGTGTCCACCATTGGCCCGTGAACATGCATGAAGACAACGGGGAAAGGATTGGCACAAACATCTCAAATAAGCCACAGGAACGTTCCTCCACTCCTCCTGTAACGCCTGTGCAAGCTCAGCGACGTTACGCGGTGATGGCTGGCGGTGACGTACACGACGTCCTAACTCATCCCACATGTGTTCAATTGGGTTCAAATCCGGTGAAACGGCGGGCCAGTTCATAACGGTGATACCGGCTTGTTGCAGAAATGCCTGGGTAATTCTTGCAGTATGTGGACGGGCATTGTCTTGTTGAAACAGAAGGGGACCTCCTGGTCTTCAGTGACGGTGCAAAAGTGGCTGGACAACTGGTCTTAGAATAACGTCAACATAACGCTGGGTTGTAAGGGCATCGTGGACAATGATGAAATCGCTCCTGAAATCACAGTTGATTGCCCCCCCCATACCATCAGACAACCGCCGCCAAACCGATCACGTTCCCTCACACATCCGTCAGTGTACCGTTCATGGAGTCTCCTGTACACACGTGCTCTTCCATCGGCAAAGGAGACAGAGAAACGGGACTCATCTGAGAAAACAATGCTCCGGTAAAAGGCTGGTGGATGATTACTATTCTGGAGAGCAAACTGGAGTCTCGCAGCACGATGTCGCGGTGTCATGATGTTACCGTTGTACGGGCGTCTGCATCTGAGTCCAGCCGTTCTGAGTCGACGGATGACCGTCATCGGATGGATATGCCTTCCGTGACGTCCTATCGTGTTGCTGTAATCGTCGCAGTTCTTAACCGGTCACGGGGGTGGTGTCGTCGAATCTGCCGATCTTGGCGTGGGGTCGTAACGGGACGTTGACCAGGTCGAGGTCGATCACGGACACTCCCGGTCTGTTGATGACGTTCAACAAGTCGTCCAATAGTTGATGGATGGACTCTGAAGGTCCTAGCAACTTGGTTTTGCGAAGTCCCCACTTGAACCATGCCCAACGCTCATTCCCTTCTTCTCTGAGTCGTGGCATTCTTAATGTGACGAGGAATATGACACCGTTACGTGACTTTTATGGTCCACATACTGGCATTTCACGTGCATTGCATGCAGCATGATTGAGCATGTAGTGAACGCATTTCACACCATTTTGTGTGTTTCTGCTATTGTATGTGTAACGAGAACAAAACCAGGATTAAAACCCAGACAAAAGTACCAATCAATGGCTTCCTCTCATAAATTGTTATTTTAAGTCCAATAAATATATTTTTCATTAATCACAACAAAATATTGAAAAATATCTGTTTTGCGTTTTCATTGTGTGTCAGTATATATATATATATATATATATATATATATATATATATATATATTGTGTGTATGTTGTTCGTGGTAACATTTGACCTTGACCAACGTGACCATACACACGTGCACACATTACAATTAATGCCTGGTTCACATTTGCCCCGGGCACCGTGCGATAAATGGGTCTACGAATTTCCGTACGATTTTTGAGGCATCGTAGGTGGATACGGGCTACGGCGTATGTGTTCACATTGTGTACGAGCATCGTGCGATTTCTCGTACGGGCCCTCGGGGGCAGGCCGGGGCAAAGCCGTACAGAGGCTGCGCGGAGATTGTACGGAAATCGTGCAGTTTCAGTGCAGTTGCCGTGCAGTCTCCGCAGCCTCCTCATACGGGCAGCGAGCGGCAACCTTGCGATAGCTGTGCGAGGGGTCCCAAGAGCCTACAATCTCCGTACGATTTTTTTTGGCCCCAATGTCCACCTAAAATCTTGCGTTTTCTGCACGATTAGTGCGCGGCCTCCAGGCGGTGCCCGTGCAACGATTGTGCAATGCCACCTACGACATGTCTACGGGCTTACGATTTTTTTCAAATTTGTATAACTTCTCGCTAAAGCCCCAGTCCCACTGTAGCGATTTTTGGCTGCGAACTAACACGAACCGGCATTCGTTGCGCATCGTGCATCATCGTAAAGGTTCGAATTACTTCTTATTAGTTCGCTGCCTCTTTCGTATTAGATCGGCCACAACCGCGGAAGAGATATTGGGTCCGAGAATGGCTTATCAGGAGACCACTGTATGGCATGTACGAGAAACTGATGGGGGAATTGGAACGCGAAGACGTGGCAGGGTTCCGGAACTTTATCCGGATGGAACCAGCCCGGTTCTATGAGCTGTTGCAGAGAATCGGTGATCGCATCACGAAGCAGAACACCTGGTTTAGGAAACCTCTGGAACCTGGTCTGAAGCTGTCCATCGCACTCCGCTACTATGCTGCAGGGGACAGCTACCACTCCCTCATATACAGCTTCAGAGTGGCTCATAACACCATCTCGAAGATTATGCTTGAGGTGAGCAGTGCCATTGTGGCAGAGTTGGCAGTGGAGGTCATCTCCTGCCCAATGACACCTCAGGAGTGGCAGGCGATTGCAGATTTGTTTGCAGCGAAATGGCAGTTTTTCCACGCCCTGGGCGCCCTTGATGGCAAACACGTGCACATCCGATGTCCGGCCAAGGGGGGATCATTGTACTACAGTTACAAGGGCTTTCACTCTATCATTATGATGGCCCTTGTTGATGCGGAGTACAAGTTCATGTGGATCGACATCTGGACGGCCGGCTCCCACTCCGATGCCCAAGTCTTCAACCACAGCGAGCTGAAGGACGCCATCGATATAGATTGAGGGGTGGAGCCTTCTTGCGCTTGATGGGTGGCATATCATTGCCCGTCTGAGTCTTCTGCTGAGGGGATCTCTCCACCGGGTCAGTAGGCAGATCACCTTCTTCTTCGCTGGCGGTGACTTGTGGAGGTGGGCTAGCTTTCCGGGTGGGTGGGGCCTTGGCCTTCGCCTTGTCGCGCCCAGCAGGACCCCCGTGGCCCTTCCTAATTATGGAACCTCTTGGCATGATCTCTTCCCTCTAGCAGAACTGCAGATGTACTGAGGATCGCTGTGAATGCTGGCGATATTTATACAATCGTGACCCACCGTACTAGTGCCTATTGGATCTCACTGTTTCGTATTGGTTCGTACTGGTTTGTACTGGTTCCTACTAATTCTCATCGTGTTCGCATCGCATCTCATCACATCCGTATTTATTCTCCGTCACCATCGTACTGCGTTGTACTGCATCGTAATGCTATCACATTGCATCCTACCAGTTCATGTTCAGTTCTTATTGATTCGCACATATCATCGTACCGCATCATATTAATTCTGTCTTGAGGTAGAACCAATGCGAACACCGAATGTTTTTAACAAAATATCGCCACCATTCGCAGGCGAATCCATTTTTCTTTATTCGTATTGATTCCCCAAACTATTCGCCACAGTGGGACTGGGGCTTAAACAAACTCGTAGAGGCCGCGGCGCCCGTGAATCCGTACGAAATTCTCACGGCTGCCTCCTGCCTGCGCACGGAGGCCGCACGAAAAGGGGAATACGGGCAGGATACGGGCTCCGTAGACCCATCGCAGGCCAAATGTGAATTAGGCATACGATCATATTTTGCTGCGTTATATTATGTTATTGTATTATTTTGTCTATACGTGTAGTGTGGTGGCTGTACATTCGTTACAACTAACATGTTTTTTGTTGTTGGTTTTTGTTTTGTTGTTGGGTTGTTTGTTTTTGGATGAGGGTTGTTTTGGTATTTTTATTTTTATTTTTTTTAAACAAATATTTCAACGAGAGGCAAACCATATACACAGAGAAAGCGAAAGACACAAAGACAGACAGACTGACAGACAAACAGTTAAAAAACCCTAGACATACAGCTAGGCGGAAAAAACAAACCCATAACATATTTTGTTTTGTTAGAATCAGATCTATTAAAGAAGCATTTACTAGTACTTGTCTGAACCGGACGACGCCTAATAATATGTCTGTTTACGGATATCTTGTTATGGTTTCAATCCTGATAGAGCTAATGACGAGGGGTCAGTTGCACTCCTTCGGAACGTAGTTATGGTGTTATTTATGTCATCTGTGTAAATGAATTACTCTCTGACGCAGCATTAGTACTGAAAATAGAAAGTCTGGAACGTGCAATAAACGCGAACCTTTTGATCCATTCCTTTTAAGAATAATAAACTGATATAATATATCCGATTGCGGTCGCTTGCTAGACTGTTTTTTTGTTGCTGTTGCGCATTACGTTAGATGAATGTGATGTGACAGATGACGATGTTATCAGTCAAAAACCGGGCGAACGCTGTAACTCCTAAACACGCACACGCAACAACCCCAGCACATTTAATTTGACGTATAGCGTGCAATGCAGTTACGTGACCAAACAAACGTTACAATTATTTAATGTTATTTTATTGTGGTATATTGTCTATATGTGTGTGGTGGCTGTGCGTTCGTTATAACTACCGGCCTCGGTGGCGTCGTAGTTAGGCCACCGGCCAACAGGCTGATAGGTACTGGGTTCGGATCCCAGTCGAGGCATGGGATTTGTTTATCCAGATACCGACTCCAAACCCTGAGTGAGTGCTCCGCAAGGCTCAATGGGTAGGCGTAAACCACTTGCACCGACCAGTGATCCATAACTGGTTCAACAAAGGCCATGGTTTGTGCTATCCTGCCTGTGGGAAGCGCAAATAAAAGATCCATTGCTGCCAGTCGGAAAGAGTAGCCCATGAAGTGGCGACAGCGGGTTTCCTCTCAAAATCTGTGTGGTCCTTAACCATATGTCTGATGCCATATAACCGTCAATAAAATGTGTTGAGTGCGTCGTTAAATAAAACATTTCTTTCTTTCTTTCGTTATAACTATGCTAGATTCAAACTATCAACTGCCAGCACCAAGTTTGATCCAACTTGCTGTGTCACGACTTCTACAACTGTCTAGTTGCTAGTCTGGGCGCTCTTACAACTCGATTATCGTCGTATAACCCATTAGTTGTTATTTGAGCGCACACGTCGTATAACCCATTAGTTGTTATTTGAGCACACACGTCGTAAGTCGTGAGTTGGGGAAATTACAAGGCAACCGTCGAGTTGGCCAACTTCGTCGTGACAGGTGACAGTCTAAGCCTAGCATTACTAAATACCACCCCCCCCCCCCCCCCCCCCCCCCCCCCCCCAATGTTGGACATATGCAAACACGTTTCTTTAAAGGGACATTCCTGAGTTTGCTCCATTATAAGATGTTTCCGACTAATACAATATTTCTATGATTAAACTTACATATTAAATATATTTTCTTGTTTAGAATATCAGTGTCTGTATATTCAATATGTTTCTAGTCGTCTTAATATTTGTAAGATGCCCAAACTGGATTTTGTCTTCGTACGTACGAAAAAACATATTTTATGAAATAAAATGAAAATTTAACCTAGTACAGATATTAGAACGACCAGAAATACGTTTAATATTTTATACAGAAAAATATATTTGATATGTAATTACAGTCGTTAAAATGTCTCTGTTAGTCGATAACATCTTAAAAAGTGCAGCAAACTGAGGAATGTCTCTTTAAGAACTATCCAACACGTTCCTTTAAGAATTATTAATACCACTAGTATTACTACAACTACTCATATCACGCACATCACAAATACCACACGGTGTCAGATATGACACAATATTACTAGTTCTACTTGTGTTATTAACAATTACGTGGCGAGTTGAAAGGAAGTCTCCAAGGATAGCATCGTTCCAAATGCCTTGCAGTGCGATGGCCTATACACACTAAGCGGATAGGATTACATTCATGTAAAGATCACAAATGAGTAAATCTCATGTTGATTATTATCACAACAAGTTTCTTTTGTTTAAGACACCAGGGCCCATATTTTCGAAGCTATCTTAGCCTACGAAATCGTGAAATCATCGTAAGCTATGACGTCACTATGGCGTGCGCTGTAGTGACGTCACAACCTACGACGGTTTTACGATTTCGTAGCGCTAAGATGGCTTCGAAAATAGGGCCCCTGTAACGTAAATTGAGTTATTAAACATCGGCTACTGCGTGTCAACCATTAGGGAATTGTGACGTAATCGTAGAGGAAACCCGCTACATTTGTCCATTACCAACAACGGATATTGCATAAGCACTTCCAAAGTTACAGGACAGCACATACCAGAAAAATTGATATACCAGAGAATGGCTTCATACAGGGGATTCGATCCTTCGACCACAGCACACCAGGCGAGCGCTCTACCCAGTGATATTTAATTATACATTTAGCATGTATGAGAACTCCGTTCACTGACAGCAAGCAACGCGAACGTTCGCTAACCATATGATTATGATAGTGTGTTTGTGTGTGTGTGTGTGTGTTTGTGTGTGTGTGTGTGTTTGTTTGTGTGTTTGTGTGTGTGTGTGTGTGTGTGTGTGTGTGTGTGTGTGTGTGTGTGTGTGTGTAGGACGGTTGGGTGGGGAGAGGTATGATTGGGTGTGGGTGATTGTGTCTGTGTGTAAAACCAATATATAAGCCACAAGAATGGCGAATCTCAACAAAATTCAATCACTACGTAAACATTTGAATCAATGCACCCGCATAGCTGTCTGTCTTGAATTTCAATCCAGAATATCGCTTGTAATATGCTTAAATGTCAAAAATTGTCTACAGTTCTGTCAAATGGGATTTCAAAGTATCTTTAATCGTATGTTTAGATTCCCCTCGGATTTACGTAAAGAAATAAGTACTGCTATATATAAGAGGTTTAGCCGTTTTGAACACAGTGCGTAGGTTTGACTTATATCGTGGTTTCTTCTTCTTATTATTAGTTTGTCTTTCTTAAAGCTAAAGGGGCGGAATTTAGCTCAGTGGGTTGAGTGCTCACCTGAGGTGTGTGCGTCGCAGGATCGAACCATCTCGGTGGATCCATTCAACTGATTTGGTTTGTTCTCGTTCTAACCAGTGCACCACAACTGATCAAAGGTCGTGGTATATGCTATCCTGTCTATGGGAAAGTGCATATAACAGATCCCTTGCTGCATTTGGAAACATGTAGAGGGTTTCCTCTAATGACTACGAGTCAGAATTACCAAATGTTTGACATCCAATAGCCGATGATCAATTAATCAATGTGCTCTAGTGGTGTCGTTAAAAACCACAAACTCCTGACCGCAGTATCTTGTTTATTTCTAATATTAATTTCGAGCATTTTTAACAGATAATGAAACACATGCAAAGCATCCACGTACATTTAGTTTTGCTTGGGGATTTCTATGGGTGTTGTACTCAAGAGCTGACCAGTATATATGTATTACGAAAAAATGGATATAACTGGAGTGCAAACATACTTAACAAACAGGGTAACAAATGCACATAAAATATGGGTAAACTTTATGCCTGATAATATATAATAATGTTCGAATCATATCCGCACGTGTCCCCTTTTTGTAGGGGGTGGGGGTGGAGCTGGGTGTGTGTGTGTGTGTGTGTGTGTGTGTGTGTGTGTGTGTGTGTGTGTGTGTGGGGGGGGGGGGGTGTCAGGCTGATGTTTGCCGGAATTAAACGAAAATGCCCGAATCTGGATAACAACATTTATTCATATTAGCATTTCTACCAAACAGCTATATAGGGCTGCAAACGAATCACTTCACATTTGTACCTGGATTACAACTAATGCTATGGGTAGAATGTTAAAATAGTTTGTTTTGTTTAACGACACCATTAGAGCACATTGATGTATTAATCATCGGCTATTAGATGTCAAACATATGGTAATTTTGACAGTCATAAAGAGAAACTCGCTACATTTTCCCATTAGTAGCAAGGAATAACACAGGATAGCACATACCACAGCCTTTGATATACCAGTCGTGGTACACTGGCTGGAGCGAGAAATAGCCCAATGGGCCCACCGACGGGGATTGATCCCAGACGGACCGCGCATCAAGCGACCGCTTTACTACTGGGCTACGTCCCACCCCTTGGGTAGAATGCTGCAAATAGATTGTGAACTGGTTTCAGGCCAGCTCATTTTGCCCGAATATCTCTATCGGTTTTGACCGAATATCTCTATCGGTTTTTTTACCGAATTTCAGGATTTGCTCCAGTACTGGGTGGTGGTGGCGGCGGCGGCGGTGGTGGTGATGGTGGTGGGTGGGTGGGGGGTCAGTTGCACCCCAGCCCCTTATCACGTTTATGGTTCGAATACACACTATGGTGTCTAAAAGAGGGAGGTAACAACACTTACATTTGTTTCAAGTTCCCGTACGGACTGAGATGAATGGAAGACAGACTCACTAGCAGAGGCTTGTTTCGGATTGTTCTGAAAAGGAAAAAATCAACAAAATATATTGTTGCGTACACATATTATGATCTGGATCGCGATATAGCTACGGCTAGGCACACACGAACTGATTAACGTCGACTTGACGATCGCCAGTCTTATGATAAAGTGCCTCGGCACAAAGCAGCCATTGCGACAGTCTTGTCGGCGTTACACGGTTTGTCGTAGAGATAAATGGTGCTTTAATCTACCATATAGTTTTACTTTATAGATTACAATGATGTTTAGTAGTATCTTAATCATATAATAACATTTTTTTTTGACATTATGTTTTGTATGGTGCACCATTTTAAACAACATTATACTGTACATATGAGTGGAATTTTTTTTTTTATAAATAGATAACACACTAAATTGTCTTCAAAGAAAGTTTCGATGTTATGTGTTGCACACGTTTCCCGCTACATATAACTTTGAAATAGTGGGATGTTTGTATAGAAATCGCTCGATGTGTAGAGATAATGTCAGATTTAAACAACGTAACAGGTCAGCAAACTTCAAACAGAGTTGGGTCGAAAATTCAATATCATATAACAGTTTAGAAATACTGATTTTCACAGACATCACACTAAAGGCGACGACACACGATACGAGTGTCTCATACGAGAATAGCTACAAGAAGAGCCGATTGAGATAAGACACATTACGATGGCAATGGCTGCTATGCAGTCGACTAATCTCATAGTACGAGAAACTTGTATCGTATGATGTCGCCTTAAAACACAGCACTCATCTAGGAGCCAGTGCACCACGACTGGTACATATCAAAGGCCGTGGTATGTACTACCCTGTTTGTCAGATGGTGCATATAAAAGATCTCTTGCTACTGATCGAAAAGAGTAGCCCATGAAGTGGCGACAGCGGGTTTCCTTTCTTAATATCTGTGTGGTCCTTAACCATATGTCTGAAGCCATATAACCGTAAATACAATGTGTTGAGTGCGTCGTTAAATAAAACATTTCTTTCTTTCTTTCTTTCTCATCTAGGAGCGAGGAAGGGAAGAGGGTATGGGGAGCGTATTGTCGCTGTGAATTAAATTTTACAAAACAAACTGATGTTAACCTATTGTACTGCACTGACGAAACACAAGCCACTAAAAATAGTACATCGCAACCCTTTGAAATAAAATTCAGTCTTCTTAAGTATTTAATTATCTTTCCATGTGAACTATATTCTTTTGCTCTGCTCACTCGTCCGTTCCTGTTTTCGTCAGTCTTACATTTCTGGGGTGAGTCCCGAGGCACGAAAGTAATATTTTAAAAGGTGACAAATGAATTAAATTTCCACTTGCTTGGGTCCATTTTAATGGCATTCAACACAGGTTTGCTCACGCGCGTAATTCGAATAAGAAGCGAGATCGGTTAGATAATTGCACTTTCTGACAAAGGTACATGGGTTCAATTGACCTGAAGGGAAAAGAGATATCTAAAAAAGACATCTTCGAATTCGCTGTACGCTGCATGTTAGCGTCAAGTACGACTCAAAGATGTCTGTCACACTGCGTCAAGTAAGACTCACAGATGTCTTTCGTACTGCGTCAAGTAAGACCCACATATGTCTACCGCACTGCGTCAAGTATGACTCACAGATGTCTGTCGCACTGCATCATATAAGACTCACATATGTCTGTCGCACTGCGTCAAGTAAGACTCACAGATGTCTGTCGCACTGCTTCATATAAGACTCACAGATGTCTGTCGCACTGCTTCAAGTAAGACTCACATACGTATGTCGCACTGCGTCAAGTATGACTCACAGATGTCTGTCGCACTGCATCATATAAGACTCACAGATGTCTGTCGCACTGCTTCAAGTAAGACTCGCATATATATGTCGCACTGCGTCAAGTAAGACTAACAGATGTCTGTCGCACTGCGTGAAGTAAGACTCACAGATGTCTGTCGCACTGCGTGAAGTAAGACTCACATATGTATGTCGCACTGCGTCAAGCAATCTTCACAGATGTCTGTCGCACTGCGTCAAGTAAGACTCACAGGTGTAACACTTGTGGACAAGGTTACAACAGAGTAAAACAAGAGTCTGTGACGTTGAAACGAGGGAATATCCATAAAAATAGATTAGAGTGCGTCTCCATAACCATTATTTCTCAGAGGTGCATACGTGCGTGTTTAAAACAGATGCAACATGCATTTCGTGGTATTGGGAACACCAGGATGATAGAAACACACAGGGTGTACGGAAATGGAAAATCTAAACAATAAAATCAAAGAAATGTGTGATTGCAATTATTATTAAAAAATAGTTAAACATACACCGTGGGTTTAAAAACTAGGGTCTGTTACTACACGTCTATGGATGCTGGTACAAATGTACTGTTCTTGTTTTGTTTAAAGACACGACTAGAGCACATTGAATTATAAATCATCGGCTATTGGATGTCAAACATTTGGTTAGTTTAACATATAGTAAGAGACAAAACTCGCTACATTTATTTTTCATATCGAATAACTTGTATACATACGAAGATAATCATGTATGGCTTGAGTGTGAATGACATCAGGCATTTCTGCACTCAGTTCGTGTCGAATGTTTATATACTCGTATATAGGGTTCACACCACCAAATATGTCTTAATTATTAAGTGAAGCCATTCTTGTTAGTTAAAAGGTATCACATCTGACAATAGCCGCTAATTTAAAACTGGTCATTTATCATATATTCAGTGCCTCTTAGAAGAAAAGGACGAAGACAGAAGTTTGTTTTGTTTGACGACACCACTAGAGCGCATTGATTTATTAATCATCAGCTGTTAGATGTCAAACAATTGGTAATTTTGTGACATCTAGTCCTTAGAGAGGTAATTTGGTAAATCAGAGGAAACCCGCTACCTTTTCCTTATGCAGCAAAGGATCTTTTGTATGCACTTTCTCACAGACAGGAACGCCACGGCCTTTGGCCATTTGTGGTGCACTGGTTGGAACGAGAAAACACCAATCAGTTGAATGAATCCACCGTGGTGGTTCGATCCTGCGACGCAATACCTCAAGCGAGCACTCGAACGGACTGAGGAAATCCATGAACATATATTATATATGCACTTTCCCCATAGTCAGGACACTGCATACCACTACCTTTGATGTACCAGTCATTTTTCATTTCATTTCAACATATATTTGTGCTTATATCCCAATTAAGGTTCAAGCACGCTGTCCTGGGCATACACCTCAGCTATCTGGGCTGTCTGTCCAGGACAGTGGGTTAGTTGTTAGTCGTTAGTGAAAGATAAGAGGGTGTAGTGGTCTTACCTACCCATCGAGTCGTTAAAACGCGCTCTAGCTAGGAGCCGGTACCGGGCTGCGAACCATGTACCTACCAGCCAGATGTGCGATGGCCTAACCGAGGCCACATGAAATGTAATGCAGCCAGAGAAACCGTCTAGAAGTATTTTCCCGTACCGACAAGTTTTAAATCTGATATTGAGAGATTTGTACACATTATGAATCTACTGTGTATTTACCAAGATGGCTTGAATAAATTACTTTTCAGAAGCACATCAGTGTGTATCCCGCTCCATAGTTAAGTATCATACATTTTCATGCATATTTACGAGTTCTGTTATTTTCCCCTTCTACAACACATTAATTTATAATTACTGATGTAATGGCAGTCTTACCTTCCGTGAATCGTTTTCAATATCCTCTATACAAGGGACATTCCTGAAGTTGCTGCCATTTTTAAGGTGTTATTGACTAACGGAGACTTTTTGACGATTGTAATTACATATCAAATATATGTTTCTGCATAAAATATTAGTGGCTGTATATTAAACGTGTTTCTGGTCGTTCTAATTCTTATACTAGGTTAAATTTCATTTTATTTCCTACGTACGAATTTTTTTTTCGTACGTACGAAATTATTTGACAAAATACAGTTTGTGCTTCTTACAAATATTAAGACGACCAGAAACACATTGAATATACAGACACTGATATTCTAAATTAAAAAAATATATATAACATTTAGTGAAATATCTTAAAATATCAGTGAAATAAAAGTGTTAACAGTCACTCTAAAATGTGTTATCGTCACTGTAGAAAGTGTTATCTTCACTGTAAGAAAGCCGGAACTATTTTGCTGCTGGCATTTTAAAAATAAAAGTAAATTGCCAAAAATTATATAATAAATAGAAAATTTCATGTTTTTTTTGTCAAATATGATTTATATCTCATCTTGTGAAATTTGCAATCATATCGCATTCGTCGCGCAAGCGCAACTCGTGAGATGTGATTGCAAACTTCACAAGATGAGATATAAATCATATTTGACAATAACATGAAATATCCTCTATATATTTAATATGTAAGTTTAAACGTAGAAATGTTTTATTAGCAGCAAACTCAGGAATGTCCCTTTAATTTCAGTGTGTGGTATCCATGAAATGGTCACCACAACCTTTGGTGTACCAGTTGTAGGACTTTGGTTGGGATGGGAAAAGCCCTGTATTTCGAAGACGATCGATGCTGCGGTCCATCCAGTCCCGGAGCCAGGTCGATTTATCTTTCAGAAAGTCAGGAAGGTTTGAACATCTCTCTACCGGGCGATCGCGCTAACAAAGGATACAATTAGCATCGCTGGTATCGTTATATCACGTTAACTCGATATTCTGTCGCGATAGAATTGGTCATAGAGTGAGATAATATTGTTTGCCAAACATTTCCTTTTTTAAAAACTTAATTTAGTCAATTCAAGATTGAACTAAAAATCTCTTTCAATGTTTATCCAAATCCGTGCAGTTCATTCCTCTGAAAGCAAAAGTAAACCCCCGCCCGTCTTTTTGCGACTTTATATGTAGCGGGCGACTGATATATCAACGGCCATGGTATGTGCAGGCCTGTGTGTAGGATGGTGCATGTACAAGATATCTTGCTACTAATAGAAAAATATAGCAGGTTTCCTATATGTCAAAATTACCAAATATTAGCCGATGATTTATAAATCAGTGTGCTCTAGTAATGTCGTTAAACGAAACAAACGCTAACTTTATATGTAGCGGTTTCCCACTCTAAGACTAATATAGAATTTCCAAATATTTTACATCCTATAGCTGATGATTTATAAAAGAATGTGTTCTAGTGGTGCCGTTAAACAAAATACACTTTAACTGTAATTATGTTGTATCATAAACTAGTTTGTGCTTATGCTAACATTAGAAGAAAATATATGAAACAATATTATAGAATTAATCCTAGCGTTTTTAAACAAAATACAATTTAACTGTAATTATGTTGTATCATAAACTAGTTTGTGCTTATGCTAACATTAGAAGAAAATATATGAAACAATATTATAGAATTAATCCTAGCGTTTTTAAAATGAAAGATATGCTGTCATTATGTAATGCACCATTATTTAAAAACCTAGCTATATTTATTAAAAAATAATCGTGTCTTGTGAACTGACGTTTCTGCGCACATTTTTGTAATTTTTTTGCATATCTTGTGTTCTATGTTAACTATAGTTACTTCTGTGTTATAGCCTGTTCTTGTCATGTACATGCTAATTATGTATCTGAAAATGTCCTCGTTACACATTGTAATGTGTCAGTATGTAATAAATCTCTAAATCTGTCAACTATTTATGTAGGTTAATGTATAATCGTGACCCCGCCCACTTTTGTTTCACGACCCACAACTAATTAATTTGTTTTGCTAATTGCACGGATTGCTTCAGAATAATGAGACTGACTTCCTTTTATTTTCCCGTTTTCTTGATATTAATGGTTATTTTAGTACTGCGATTTCCTGTTAGCTCGAATATCAGTGATGCCAGTATTGAATGGCCCGATCTTGATCAATTCCAGAAGCAGGCCTGTAAACAAGATGTATGTTTACAAGGCCGTTTCAAGATGGCGCCGCCACGTCGGAAGGTTGTTATTTCTTGACAAGTAATGCTCCTAAATATTTATTTAAAAGAAACGTCCCCCCTCCCTCCCTTTCTCTCTCTCTCTCTCTCTCTCTCTCTCTCTCTCTCTCTCTCTCTCTCTCTCTCTCTCTCTCTCTCTCTCTCTCTCTCTCTCCACCCCCCCCCCCTTCTCTCTCTCTCTCTGTAATTGTATATGTGCGCTGCGGAATAAAATATAATTAAAAGCCAATAAACACACACACGCACACACGCATACATGTATAGACACAATGCATATATATGTGTATGTGTATCTCTCTCCCTCCACCCCCCTCTCCCTCTCTCTGTGTGCGTGTGTTTGTGTGTGTGTGTGTTTGTGTGTGTGTGTGTGTATGTGTGTGTGTGTGCGCGCGCTTTTTTGTATAATATTAGTTTTTATTTATGTTTTATAAAGCATCATATCAGGCATATACAATTACCTCTGTCTATAATTATACAATATTCACTATCCATATTATTCTCTCTGATGATTATATATTTTGCCTTTACCACAGTTTGACACCCAATAGCCGATGTATTTTTCGTGCTGGGGTGTCGTTGAACATTCATTCATTCATTCTCTGGTGATTGCTTACTAGTCCTTGCTGAAACAGAGATTGCGCATTCAGATGATGTATGCAAGTCTTGCTGTGGTCAATTAAATGTGGTAGCATAAATAAAACATTGATGACAAATCAATAACACCAAGACGTTGATGGTGATCCCAGGTGATAATGTCTGCTTCGTTATTGTCAAATCACGGGAGAATATAAACAACTTGCACGGGCCTTTGTATTTCAACATTGCAGAATTATTTTACTGGCGTCACTATGCCAGATATTTATAGATTCATTCTTTTGTGAGTGTATTTTAAAGCTGTTGAAGTAAGACGGGCAATAAAATAAATAAATAAAATCACGTCGTGTATGGCGACAAGAAAGGAATATTCGTTTTAACGACTCCCATCGTGTAAAGCGCTTGGTTAACGACTGGTACACGTCTGGCATATGGTGAATGTTGGACATGGTGTAAAGAAAGAGTTACCTTAAAGTTAAAGTTTTTTGTTTAACGACACCACTAGAGCACATTGATTTATTAATCATCGGCTATTGGATGTCACACATTTGGTATTTTTGACAGTCTTAGAAAGGAGACTAGCTACATTTTTCTGTTAGTAGCAAGAAATATTTTATATGGACCATCCCGCAGACAGGATAGGACATACCACGGCCTTTGATATACGGGTCGTGGTGCACTGGCTAGAACGAGAATGGAACCACCGACGGGGATCGATACTAGACCGACCACGCACCAGGCGTGCGCTTTACCACTGGGCTACGTCCCGCCTCATAGTCTTAAGTTAGACTGATACTTCAAGGCGGACTCTTGTAGGCGAGTAGTTGACTCGCCCAGTCCTGCTTCTCTTCAAACCTGGGGGCGGGATGTAGCTCAGTGGTACAGCGCTCGCCTGATGCGCGATGAAATATCAAAGGCCGTGGTATGTGCTATCATGTCTGTGAGATGATGCATATAAAACATTCCTTGCTACTAATGGAAAAATGTAGCGGGTTTCCTCTCTAAGACTATATGCCAAAATTACCAATTGTTCGACATCCAATAGCCGATGGTTAATAAATCAATATGCTCTAGTGGTACTTCTAACGGTGTCGTTACACAAAACAAACAAAGTAGTGTGGTTGTTACCCCCCCCCCCCCCCCCCCCCCCCTTACAAACCCCCCCACAAAACTATTTGGTGTACTGGCTTGCGTTTTGGGCATACAGACTGCATTCGGTTATCTCATTGCGGATGGCCGCATACGGTTTTAGACGAGCGCGCGCAAAAAAAAAAAAAAAAAAAAAAAAAAAAAAAAACCTCCCAACCCCCCCCCCCCCCCCCAAAAAAAAAAAGAAGAAAAAAAAAGAAGAAGAAAAAAGACGCTCTGATTGAAAGTAATGCATTTTGATTATTTTAGCCACCGCTTCCCCGCGCAACATCCGAGCCTTTAGTCTAGAGAGGGACGAGAAAATGTAATAGACTGGTTACACTGCATGATTCTTTCCGATTTCCTCCGAAAGTTGGTTGAAGAGGCTCTTTGTATTTCGTTTTCGTCTCCGGAAATCACAGTATCCTGTGGTGTTTACCTCCAAACATACATTTGTTAATTAGCCCTCATCTGTAGTCTCGGCAAAAACGCAGACAGATACGAGGAACGAGTATTTAACAAAACAACAACCTTAATATAAGGTTCGGTCATACAGGGACGACAGTTCGTGCTGCAGACAGCAATGAATTACTTCCCTGATTGTCAGTACTGTGTGTACTGGACGCTGGACATGTTCGTGAGTATCGCACGATGCGGATGACATCTGCAATCTAAGGCCATTATTCTGCGACATCCGCCCAGTGTCAGAAGGGCACGTTTTACGGAAGGAAAATAGATCAATGTATGCTGAAGTCCACTGAAAACACACACCGGTCAAACTTGTATGACAATATGAGAAGAAATCATAATTATATACTAGTCACAACTAAGGGTCAGTATCAAATTTTACCTTATTTGTTTCAAAAATTCAAAAAGAAATTCAGTGGCGGTGATAGGTAATGAAAAGTAGGTTACACACTTGAATAAAGCATTACAGATTGCATTTACATAAGCCTTTTACTCACAGCTTATTTGGTTGCAAATGCCTAAAAACATCCATGATTGACTTCTAAATATTTTTGTTTTATATAACTAAGCAGGGCACCTTCGTGAAAACTGCATGGTGCACGTGAAACTCTTTTTTTCATATTAACACGTTTCATGTTTGAATAGGGTTAGGAGGCTATATATATCTTTGCAATCTGGCTTCGGATAACCATGGCAAACTGAGCATTCTGGACTGCAGTCGAGCCCTGCCATGTCTGAATGACAGCATATCCATCACACAAGTAGCGAGATGCCTGCGAGTGAGCCATTCCATCATCCATTAACTGCAAGAGCGTTTCCATACCACTGGCACAGCGAGTGGGCTACCCATCTCAGAAAGCGGTGTCCATGTTGCTCGTAACTTGTTGCGACTAGTATACATTTAACTGATTTTGTATAAATGGATGTATTCTGGTAGGCAATAAATAACCCACAAAATAAAAAAGATTAGGTTTATTGTGTGTTATATAGCATCCTCACAAATGCGCAGGACGGGACGTAGCCAAATAGTAAAGCTCTCGCTTGATACGCGGTCGGTCTAAGGTCGATCCCCGTCGGTTGGCCCAATTTTTGGCTATTTCTTGTTTTAGCCAGTGCACCACAACTGGTATATCTAACACCATGGTGTGTACTATCCTGTCTCAGATTGTGCAAATAAAAGAACCCTTACTACTAAATGAAGACAAAATGTAGCGGGTTTCCTCTCTAAGACTATAAGTCAAAATTACCAAATGTTTGACATCTATTAATCGATGATTAATAAATCAATGTGCTCTAGTGGTGTCGTTAAACAAAACAAACTTCTTCCAATAGCCGATGATTAATAAATCACTGTGCCCCAGTAGTTAAAGAAAACAAACTTCTTCATCATTCACGGAGACTTCTGCACACTGCACCTTTAAGGAATAGGGCACATAAAGTAGCCCTTGCTGTTGGCCCTTTCCAGCTGTGTGGCCAACCCAGTGGACGTAGTATCTCTGCTACTAATAGCCGATGATTAATAAATCAATGTGCTCTAGTGGTGTCGTTAAACAAAACAAACTTCTTCATCATTCAGGGAGACTTCTGCACACTGCACCTTTAAGGAATAGGGCACATAAAGTAGCCCTTGCTGTTGGCCCTTTCCAGCTGTGTGGCCAACCCAGTGGACGTAGTATCTCTGCTACTAATAGCCGATGATTAATAAATCACTGTGCCCCAGTAGTTAAAGAAAACAAACTTCTTCATCATTCACGGAGACTTCTGCACACTGCACCTTTAAGGAATAGGGCACATAAAGTAGCCCTTGCTGTTGGCCCTTTCCAGCTGTGTGGCCAACCCAGTGGACGTAGTATCTCTGCTACTAATAGCCGATGATTAATAAATCACTGTGCCCCAGTAGTTAAAGAAAAACAAACTTCTTCATCATTCACGGAGACTTCTGCACACTGCACCTTTAAGGAATAGGGCACATAAAGTAGCCCTTGCTGTTGGCCCTTTCCAGCTGTGTGGCCAACCCAGTGGACGTAGTATCTCTGCTACTAATAGCCGATGATTAATAAATCACTGTGCCCCAGTAGTTAAAGAAAACAAACTTCTTCATCATTCACGGAGACTTCTGCACACTGCACCTTTAAGGAATAGGGCACATAAAGTAGCCCTTGCTGTTGGCCCTTTCCAGCTGTGTGGCCAACCCAGTGGACGTAGTATCTCTGCTACTAATAGCCGATGATTAATAAATCACTGTGCCCCAGTAGTTAAAGAAAACAAACTTCTTCATCATTCACGGAGACTTCTGCACACTGCACCTTTAAGGAATAGGGCACATAAAGTAGCCCTTGCTGTTGGCCCTTTCCAGCTGTGTGGCCAACCCAGTGGACGTAGTATCTCTGCTACTAATAGCCGATGATTAATAAATCAATGTGCCCCAGTAGTTAAACAAAACAAACTTCTTCATCATTCACGGAGACTTCTGCACACTGCACCTTTAAGGAATAGGGCACATAAAGTAGCCCTTGCTGTTGGCCCTTTCCAGCTGTGTGGCCAACCCAGTGGACGTAGTATCTCTGCTACTAGTAGCCGATGATTAATAAATCAATGTGCTCTAGTGGTGTCGTTAAAGAAAACAAACTTCTTCATCATTCACGGAGACTTCTGCACACTGCACCTTTAAGGAATAGGGCACATAAAGTAGCCCTTGCTGTTGGCCCTTTCCAGCTGTGTGGCCAACCCAGTGGACGTAGTATCTCTGCTACTAGTAGCCGATGATTAATAAATCAATGTGCTCTAGTGGTGTCGTTAAAGAAAACAAACTTCTTCATCATTCAGGGAGACTTCTGCACACTGCACCTTTAAGGAATAGGGCACATAAAGTAGCCCTTGCTGTTGGCCCTTTCCAGCTGTGTGGCCAACCCAGTGGACGTAGTATCTCTGCTACTAGTAGCCGATGGATCCTACGTAATCCTACGCCCCTTCATTAAACAGCTTCCCACTACAACTGAACTCTAACCATGCGACAGCGGCCGGTTTCTTATCTCATTCTCTCCGAGTATCTGAATTACAACGCAAAACATAAACAGACGAACATATTCAGTTCTATGAAAGAAGCACGCATTTATTGACTGTGTATTCCGGTCACAGCGGGACCTGCTGTACTAGACGGATTAACCCGGAATTAGTTCCATTCTACGTCAACAAGCTGCTGGAAACCATCTGATCTTTCTCAAATCAGTTGATGATGAGGTTAAGACAACCAGAGACCTAAATACTTTGTCAAATCATGCCATGCCATGCCATGAAATGTCATGTCATATCATAGATTATATATTATCACAAATTATCATATACTAAAACGCAAAAGAAACGCAGGTTCTCATTAAATTGGATATAAAATATTAAAAAAACAAAACGAAATGAAGATTTCAACATTTATTTTGGAGCTACACCAATTCGGCACACATTGGTGTTGGAAATGTTTGATTGAATTCCTTTTTGGCTATTGTTTCATGTCATAAAGTAGGGTGGGGGTCCATGTTAAAAATGTGAAAGAGACGACCTGTAGCATTGTCAAAGTCAGTATCGCGTGTGACCACCCTGGGCATTCAAACAGGCAGTGCAACGTCGCCTCATTGAGTTGACAAGCCGTTGAAAGAATGCCTGAGGGAGTGAGTTCCATTCATGGACCAATGCTGCCTCCAGCGCCTGCATATTCTGAGGTTGTCCGCGAGCCTGAAGGCGACGTCCGATTTCATCCCAGACGTGTTCGATAGGCGCCATGTCCGGTGATAAGACTGGCCACGGCAACGTTGGGATGTTGTGCTGAGCCAGCAACGCCTGTGTTGCCCTGGCAGTGTGCGGCCTGGCATTGTCTTGCTGCAGCAAGCGCACACGTGGGTGAGCGGCAAAGAAGGGAACGACGTGATTGTTGATGACGTCATTTTGGTACACGGCGGCATTAACGCGTTGTCTGAACACATGAAGTTGTGTTCTGTGGTTGAATGAGAACCCACCCCACACCATCACACTACCCCCGCCCCATCGGTCGGCCTGCAGAACGCAGCAGTCGGAGTAACGTTCATGTCGACGTCGCCATACTCGGATTCGGCCATCAGCGTTGGAAAGATTGTAACGGCTCTCATCAGTAAACAGAACTTGTTGCCACTGGCCACGTCGCCATCTTTGATGTTGTTGCGCCCACTGTTGACGTTGTTGGCGGTGCCGAGGGGTCAATATTGGTCCCACATAAGGACGGCGGTTACGGAGTCCTGCTGCCCTCAGACGGCGTCGGACGGTATCGGCGGACACTGGACCACGTGGACCACGCACCTGGTGAGCGGTGTTAGCTGCTGGCAGCATCCGATTCCTAAGGTGGGTCACCCGGATGTACCGGTCTAGGGCTGCGGTTGTCACCCTCGGGCGGCCGGTGCGTGGTCGATCGTTCACAGATCCAGTGATTTGGTGACGTTGAGAAAGGCGTGCGATTGTCGAAACATGACATCCCAATTGTCTGGCTACAGCAGTACGGGTCTGTCCGGCTTGCAACATCCCGATGGCCATCCCTCGCTGGAGTTGCGTCAGTCGCGGCATTTTTAAAATGTGATTCTGTTGTCTGTCACTACTCAAATTGAATTTATGCGATTAAATCCAGGTGTGTAGGCTTTATAAGCATTTCAATGAGTGTGTTTGCACTGGATTCATGATACGGATGATCCAGCACGTGCAAACAACGTGTTTTGAGAATTCGTGACGTCACACAGGTAATGAAATTGACACGCAGGTGGGACTGCGGTGTGGGTGTGTGCCATGTCCTTTAACACAGTTGAGGTTCAATTCCACCAAAGATACTGCTTTACAAAGTGCAATTCTTTCGCATTTTCAGGACCTGCGTTTCTTTTGCGTTTTAGTATATATCCTACTACATCGAATCATACCATACCATATCATACTATACAGTATATATCATATATATCATGTCATGTCATGTCATATCATGTCATGTCATAAATTATATATTATCACAAATTATCATATATCATATATCGAATCATACCATACCATAGCATACTATACAATATCATATATTATATATCGTATATGTCATGTCATGTCGTGCCGTGCCGCCTCGTCTCGTCTCATCTCATCTCTCATACCATACCATTCCATAGCATAGCATAGCATAGCATAGCATAGCATAGCATAGCATAGCATAGCATAGCATAGCATAGCATAGCATAGCATAGCATAGCATAGCATAGCATAGCATAGCATTAGCACAGCATAGCATTAGCACAGCACAGCACAGCATAGCATACTATACAATATCATATGTTATATATCATATATGTCATGTCATGTCATGTCATGTCGTGCCGTGCCGTGTCGTGCCGTTCCGTCTCGTCTCATATCTCATGCCATGCCATGTCATGCCATGTCATACCATATCATATCATATCTATAAGATATTAAACTAGCTTCCATTTCGTATCATGTTTATGTCCCGAGTTAAATAGTTTTCAGTTGTCACGAGCTTTAGCGAATGACAATGCACATTATTATTTCACGAGGGACATAAACATGATACGAAATGTTAGAAAGCTTAATATCATATTTATTATTAATAATCGATCTTAATTTATTTCACTCAACTCGTTTGGTTGACGTTCCTGTACGATTATGGTTCTGCAATCGATGACGTCATCGTGTGTTGTCGAAGTGTTATGTCCCACTTGGCGTTCTAATGGGACGTATCACTTTGATATGTACCAAAATATGTTTAATCACATGGGTAATACATCATCTTATATCATGGCGTATCATATAGTAAAATCATATTCTATCCTATTCTAACGTATTAAATTACAGTGCAAAGCTAATCTACCTAAGACATGAAATTCCCAACCCATGTGATACAACTCTGCCACTAGCACCAAGATAAAGGAAGAAAATAGTTTATTTAACGACGCACTCAACACATTTTATTTCCGGTTATATGACGTCGGGCACCAAGATAATACAATGTCGTGATGCATTGATCCCTGAGGGGATAGTCTAACAAGAGCGGACACTTTAAAAATTAGAAACCAGTCTCCACTGATAGAGACGTAATTCCGAACATCTTGTATCGAGTATGTGTCATCGTGTTAGCGCAAGTGTTATCAAACAGGCCCTTCGGTTCATGCTTTGATGTTAAAGGGCAAAACTAACAATATCGAATGCAGTCTCAATCTATTGATCAAGCGACAACGTGTGACTAGCTACCTCATAACGAAAACTACAAAGTCAAACATCGTTACCTCGATGTTGAAGAGACCTAACAACAAAATAGATCGATGGTTCGAGATAAACATAGCCGTTTTGGGTGTTATATGTATATGTCATGTATGACAAGCTAATAGAAACGTACAAAATACTAAATACACATAAAAAGTAAAATAAAGTAAAGTAAAGTAAAGTAATAAAGTAAAGTAATAAAGTAAAGTAATAAAGTAATAAAGTAAAGTAAAGTAATAAAGTAAAGTAAAGTAATAAAGTAAAGTAATAAAGTAAAGTAAAGTAATAAAGTAAAGTAAAGTAATAAAGTAATAAAGTAAAATAAAGTAATAAAGTAAAGTAATAAAGTAAAGTAATAAAGTAAAGTAATAAAGTAATAAAGTAAAGTAAAGTAATAAAGTAAAGTAATAAAGTAAAGTAAAGTAATAAAGTAAAGTAAAGTAATAAAGTAAAGTAAAGTAATAAAGTAATAAAGTAAAATAAAGTAATAAAGTAAAGTAATAAAGTAAAGTAAAGTAATAAAGTAAAGTAAAGTAATAAAGTAATAAAGTAAAATAAAGTAATAAAGTAAAGTAATAAAGTAAAGTAAAGTAATAAAGTAAAGTAAAGTAATAAAGTAATAAAGTAAAGTAAAGTAATAAAGTAATAAAGTAAAGTAAAGTAATAAAGTAAAGTAAAGTAATAAAGTAAAGTAAAGTAAAGTAATAAAGTAAAGTAAAGTAAAGTAATAAAGTAAAGTAAAGTAAACTAAACTAAAGAAAGAAAGGAAAGAAAGAAAGGAAAGAAAGAAAGAAAGAAAGAAAAGAAAGAAAAGAAAGAAAGAAAGAAAGAAAAGAAAGAAAGAAAAGAAAGAACCAAAAGAGAGAACAAAAAACAAAACAAACAAAAATAAAAATCATTATCTGTAAACCGACAATAATATACCATCGACGTCCCAAATTGCGTTCACCTAACGACAAAAACACGAATACGATATTATACGGAAATATTATTCTACATTTTTCAGCTACGATACGTGAAACAAAATAGACTGCAATCAATTAACGTAAACAAATCAACAATGTGGATGTAAAACAAATCCATTCTAGTAAACAAAAATGAAACACCCTCCGGTAAACAGGAAAGAGTGCAACGTTTCTAACTGCGTCCAGGCGCACGCGTTTGCAAAAAGTATCTTAACACGCATATACGGTTCGTCATGTTTCATTTTTAAGGCCACTACATGAAAATATATATGTTTTTTAACTATGCACACTTGACGAACACTTAGTTTAATAAAAAAATTTAAAGGAAAAATTTAATTTGTCAAGCGTTCTGGTCCTGTCCGCGTTTTACCAACACACATCGCTAAAACTTGATGTCGACACTGATAGGCACTACGTTTATACCAATGAATAGTTTGTAAAATATCATTTTTTAAATAAATTGATTCATAATTAACACAATTTATACACTCAAAATTATTTACAATTGTTATGAATGGATTATGAATGCCATTCACTAGAGTAGAGACACACAAATGTAGCATACCTTTTGCAAATCGAATGTAATAATTGAAAACAAATTCTAACAACAGGGGTCTTAAAAATCGTAAAAATTAAATGCTTTGGCCTTGTTGATTTGGCACGTGTGAGGTCATGTGACACGCACCGAATATTAATTCATCTTTCTCCATTTTAAGTCAATTTCTACGAGTCATGTGGACCCGATATCGGTAATTTTAAAGAATAAACAAAAACGACTTAGTAGAATTAATGGTTTTAGGGGTTTGTAAAGTTTTGTATTTAGATACTTACTTTTCTGAACTTTATTGTTTATGAAAATGTTCCTGAACTGTGAAGAAAAACCTCATAAATGGAACGACATGCCGATGACAACAAATCAGATGTTGATTGCGCGAGAAAACAAAATGAACGGAATTTGAAGCATAGCGCAGTTAGGGACGTTGACGATATATTAAAAAAATTATTATCTGTAAAAAGAAAAAGAAAACAAAAAGAAAACAAAAATCAATATCTGTACATAGCTGTTACTGTCTAAAAGAAGAGTTCCTGACTCAAAAGCCACCATCCCCGTCCGCCACCGGAAGTGGCTACTAATTGCAAATCTTATGACGGGTTTGCCGTGCTATGAATGGATAAACAGACCTTCATATGGACTAGCTCATTAAGATGATTCAACCTCCTCGCCATCAAACAGATCTATCATACCCACTGGGATTTTCAATTGACTATTGTTTGAATAGTGTTTTCTCCCATGAGCTGTCATTAGTTTTTAGCTTACTTAAATTGACTGACCAGTTGTGTGTTACAAACCGGCCTCAGTGGTGTCGTGGTTAAGGCATCGGTATTAAGGTCTGTAGGTACTGGGTTCGCGTCCCGGTATCGGGTCCCACTCAGAGCGAGTTTAACGACTCATAGAGTAGGTGTAATGTCACTACGCCGACGTGTCCCTCCCCGCTCTCTCTTTCAATTCTCTCTCTCTCTCTCTCTCTCTCTCTCTCTCTCTCTCTCTCTCTCTCTCTCTCTCTCTCTCTCTCTCTCTCTCTCTCTCTCTCTCGCTCACCACTAACCCTCTGTCCAC
>NC_054700.1:52325440-52342940 GCF_016097555.1 Gigantopelta aegis
ACCCCTCAATGAATTTTCGTGTCGAGGGTCTGCTTACGTAGACAATAACATAAACAATTTTCCTTCCCGTCAATAAAACTTTACCACAACATAATTTCTTCAACTTGGTTAATTAGGTGCGTTTTCCTTATCATTCATATCTCGACGAAACCGTACAGATTAACGAACAAACAAACAGAAAAAAACATAGCCATACAAAATGCTACACGAATGCCCGTTAGATATCATTTATCTTAAAACAAGTGGGTTGTAAATATACCCAACTCGCTTTTGATCATTAACCACACCTGGAAGCCACAAATTGCAAGATGGTTTCTAAGTCATTATTATTATTATATTAAAGTATTATATTTCAAAAGATCGCAAATAGAGGTAATTTTAAACCATAAAACTGGTTGTATAGCGTAACTGTCACAAATGGATGCTGTTTTTCGCATTGGCTTATGTAATAGGTAGTACTAGACCAAATAACATCCGGCTGGGTCAAAGTTCGAGGTGTAACGCAGTGTACACTACAAATCCTGCCATTGGTGATAAATGTGGCAGTTTGTTGTAAAAAAACAAAACAAAGTTGCATCTCGAAATGTATGCACTTACATTCCATTTAGTAGCACTGTATCAGGTTGCCTTGTTGTTCAGTTATGTATCGGGTATATGTAAATCTAAGTACTAATAGTGCTGTTGTACAAACATCCCGTTATATCGCAAATCAGCCATAAAAGATTCCACGTTCTTCCGTTAATACTTTTAGGGAGGGCTTAGTACTGATAAATAAAGGTCATACCGTAGTTTTTAACCACTTACGTTAACATTGTCGCCTATGGGATTTTATTAGGTATACTATAGTACAGCCAGTATGTCACCACCAAATCACTACCCCAAGAACCTGAATTTGAACCTGAAGTGGATGTAAGAATGTGTTAAATGGTGGAATGATTGATCTAAAGAACAGTTCTGTAAGAATTAAATCACTTGTAAGTTCAAAAGCATTTTAGGAAAGGAACATATGTTTAACGTCACCCCAACACATATGAAAGTACGGTAATGTGGTGTCTAACACATAGTTATTTCAACACTTTGGGATACAGGCAGAGAGAGAAAGATATATATATTATATATATATATACTATATATATATATATATATATATATATATATATATATATATATGAGGGAGGAGGGAGGGAAGAAGGGAGGGAGGGAGGAAGGAATAAAGGTAACCCGATGTAGCTATTTTTCTCACCGGCCTCGGTGGCGTCGTGGCAGGCCATCGGTCTACAGGCTGGTAGGTACTGGGTTCGGATCCCAGTCGAGGCATGGGATTTTTAATCCAGATACCGACTCCAAACCCTGAGTGAGTGCTCCGCAAGGCTCAATGGGTAGGTGTAAACCACTTGCACCGACCAGTGATCCATAACTGGTTCAACAAAGGCCATGGTTTGTGCTATCCTGCCTGTGGGAAGCGCAAATAAAAGATCCCTTGCTGCCTGTCGTAAAGAAGAGTAGCCTATGTGGCGACAGCGGGTTTCCTCTAAAAACAGTGTCAGAATGACCATATGTTTGACATCCAATAGCCGATGATAAGATTAAAAATCAATGTGCTCTAGTGGCGTCGTTAAATAAAACAAACTTTACTTTACTTTACTATTTTTCTCAGAGTGAGGCTACTCTTTTCAGGAAAGCAACAAGGGACTTGTATAAGCAAATTTCTAAGCTGACACAGTATATACCAATCTGGGAATATAACATACATTTTGGTTCATAATCTTTGTACGTTATATGGTTACGATAGTAATAAAAATGGCGACTAACCAATTATTTCACATAACACGCGCACGCATACACAAAACCGCACGCACAAACATAATATACGAAGTAACTTTGTTTTACATTGGGTACAAAAATATATATAGCAAAATAGTCTAGTGGGTTAGTTGTTAATTGGCTGGTGGTTAGAGAGAGAGAGAGAGAGAGAGAGAGAGAGAGAGAGAGAGAGAGAGAGAGAGAGAGAGAGAGAGAGAGAGAGAGAGAGAGAGAGAGAGAGAGAGAGAGACAAAGAGAAGAGAATGTAGTGGTCTTACACCTACCCATTGAGTCGTTAAAACTCGCTCTAGGTAGAAGCAGAGCCGGTTTATCCTAGTAGCAAATATAGCACGTGCTACGGGCCCCGTGCTTCAGGGGGCCCCGCGGTGATGTGTACATTTATTTTCACCAGGTCATTTTTCCACTCTAGCCGAGGGGGTTGCATAATATATACACAGGGAAGGGGGGCCCGCTGTTATTTGTACTACACACACACACCACCACCACCACCACCACCACCACCACCACCCCCACCCCTCAAGAGTAGATGCAATTTATTCATTCTGTCAACTGATGAATCACAGGTTGAACTGTAGTGGGTGCTGTAGTAAGGCATCCTAAGGTGATGACATTGTTTCTATAGTTGTTCCATTCTGGCATACAACATATTCCTTGCTACGTCAACATGTTCCAGGTCACTGGCCTTATTATAAAAACTTACGGTGAAGAGCTGGAGTGTGGATCATTTGCATATATATTGTTGTAAGGCAAAGGCACTGGTGTTAGGTAAAGGCACTGGCCACATCAGGGTAGCAGTTCCATGCACCCCGTGCGGTCTTTTTTACCTTTTTCCAAAAAAAAAAAGCAGAGGTAGTATTATATCCCGTTAAGCTATGGGAAAGAAACGGACAAGTATGTCTCTTTTCCCAGGACGTTATATATAACATTGATGTGATGATATGTAAAGAATTTACCTGTACCACAGGCAAACCATATTGTCACATTTGTTTTACCCAAGGTGAACAAATGATGGAATCTGCCAACTGGGACGAGATATATTTGTGTTAACAGTGCGCACAAGATAGCTGGTACAGTCGTTCATAATAACGTTCTGCACATGAATTAAAAGTGTGGTGTCTGATTCCTCGTAGTCACATGGTGGTACTGAACGAACATTTGCTTGAAGAATAACTGTGGCACCAAACGTAATGGTTATTTCTCTTCGTGGCAGTCTTCGGTGGCAATATTGGTTGCGTGGAATACAAATAGTTCCTCTTTGTTGGTTGGATCACGTAAAATGTCAGTCCAGTTTCATAGAACCTTGTTTTTACCAGTAACCTGACATTTCATGAATATGCTAGCCACGTCCTTTTGGGTTTTGTTTTAACATAAACATAATTATATGGATGAATGGTGAAACCACAGTACTTCCATTTCGGTATGGGACTATTGACAGAGCCGTGTTCTCTGTCAGATGAGTTATCTCAGCATCACCCGAGCCCGGAATACACGAATCCTACAGTGTTTGTCGAGTAATCATTCCCCACGTCGGGTCAAACATTCGGGAGAAACCCATAATTGCATCCGATACCGACCTCCTTGTGTTGGTGTAGGACATCATGAACAGTAATCAAAGCATCCGCGGGAGAAAAGCAAAGAAAATGTATTCAAAGGAGCAGGCATCCTGGCTAAAGTGAAATCCCTGGCCTTGCTGCTCATCAAACATCATCAGAGGATGTTAACACTACTTTGCTTTTTTCGGAAAAAAATAGATGGCCAGTCTGGTGTGCATGGAACTGCTACCCTGGTGTGACCTGTGTCGTTACCAATATGACACTTAACTCTTACACCAAAGCAGATACAGATGGTCCATATCTCCAGCTACTGTATGATAAATTCAACGACCTGAAAACTGTCAACGAAGCAAGGGGAAGATAATAGAAACAATTTCATTTACACCAGGATGCTCAACTGCAGTCACTCAAAACAGGTTGCCTACCAAGATGAACTATGGCTCACCAGTGAACAGTTATCAAAATGCACCCACTCGGTCGAGGGGTGGGGATGAACTTTTGATAAAGACAGCCTTTCTACATGTAGCCTCCAAGACCTGCAGTAAGCTAAGTGGGTGTCATCTCATTACGTCTACGTCTCATTGCAATTGGTCTTAAAGATAACATCATAGCATCACCTGCATAATATTGAACAAGTCGGAACAATCTTTACTTGGGACATTTGGGTGCTTAATAAATGCATTTGGTTAAAGTTACACGACCAAGCTTCTATTCGTTTGGGTCTGTTAGTAATAATAGTAAAATAGGTAAAATGTTTAATTATATTAACTAATATATTAAATGAGATGTCTCTAATTTGTTTTGCATTTGTTTTAAATACCTTGTGACTCAATAATAACAATGGTAAGCAAGGTGTATTCCGGTACTATATTAACTTATATTAATATTAAACTCGGATAACAATAACAATGACACTAATCACACAACGAGATTCAAACTTTCAAACTATTCCTCGAGTATTATTCACTAAAATGTGATATTTTCTAAGTTTTATAACATGCTATTGTTATATCTTTCTTGTTAAAGAAATGTTGACTGGTCCAAATGGATGTAACCGTTGGATGGTTAGCGATTCACTCGTTATTTTTAAAATTTATTACCCTCCTGGTGAAGATATAGCGGTGTCGTACAAATTTCGTACGCACCACCAGGTGCGTATTACAAACTGTATTTTGATTTGTCGACGGGGAACAGAGTCCATTTCGATTGGTCGGACAGCGACCTTATTAGCATAACGGGACTATTTTTTCATTCATAATTAATGTCACGGTCAGTAACATCCCACAACGTTTACTACAAATGTCATTCACCGATTCGAAATGTGAAATATAAGCTCAAATGCACTTTTAAAAAAGTCGTGTGTGTTCGCTATGGACGGATATTGTCAAACGTGTACGCTTGATTCGTCGACTGTGCCGCCATAGCTCGGCAAAGCACAAACTACAGCCTGTTGTCAGTTTCAGTTAACACGTGCGTTTGCCGATTTCAAATTGTAGGGTTCGTCTCAAAAAATTAAAAGAGAAATCTTGCGCTATAGTTAAAACCGGTTTGATCTCGACAACGTATTATCGACAGTCGTACCTTCCTATTTCAGAAATGATATTTTATAAAGTGTTAGTAGAACTTTCAAAGTTTAGTTTGTATACTAGTAACACATTAATCATGTTCAAATAAATATTATTCAAATATAAAAATTCAAATAAATATTATTTCGTTTGGAAAGGGTAAAGTTAGGGGGGCGGGTGTTTAACGACATAAAAGATAAAGCATATTGATTTAATAATCCATCCGACCCCATACAACCGTAAATAAAATGTGTTGAGTGCGTCGTTAAATAAAACATATCCTATCCTTCCTTCCATATGCTGTTGGATGTCTAACATTTGGTAATTTTGGCATATAATCTTAGAGAGGAATCGGGTACATGTGCAGGGGAAGGGTATTGGAGGTCGAAACCCTTACTTGCCCAAGCTTAAACAAAATTGAAATGTATTTTTTGGGGTAGCATGGCCCCATATAAACTTCGCTCAACACAGTCTATAACCCCTACCCCGCTGAAATCCCTGCACACGCGCCTTGGAAACCCGCTACATTTTTTTTTTTAGCAAGGGATCGTTTATATGTACCATCCCACAGACAGGATATCACATACCATGGTCTTTTATATACCCGCCGATGGGGATCGATCCTAGACTGACCGCGCATTTCCAAAAACCACCTTTTTAGGTCTAAGTAATGAATAAAAATAACATAATTTATAGTCTTGACAAATGTTACGTAAATCGAACACAGTACCCTCTTCTTTTACCCCTAGAGCGTTGCGTAATTAGTAACACCCCCTTACATGTAACGCGTATGCCAACAGCTGGCCACTGTCAAAATTTCAAGGCACATGATGTTATAATATGGTAGCCAGAGAATGTAACTTTAAAAAATTGTACCTTTTACGAAATATGGATTTCAAGTGATATTACGGTAAAATATGCTATATTTATTGTGTACAAAACCCAAATAATGCCCATCAACTGCTTATCTTTGAAACAAAGACTAGGCATGTGTAATTAATGACATTTCTAAATAGATGAAATTAAAAAATATAAATTATTGCATTCATTGTACTATGCCTATTAATAATAATTAAAACAAACAATTGTGAAATGAGAAAGATTTATATCGTAATAGTATATTGTACATAATGTTTTAAATAAAGTTTATTATGTTTTAAAATGTATTAATAAATTACATTTAATCTTTGTTATTTTCCCTAGAGTAAAGTATAAATAAATTAATTAATAAAAGAAATCCTCAGTGGATCGCAGGAACGCATCGCAGGTAGGCGCACACGAGACGCATCCGTCTGCGTTGAGTCTGCATTTTTTTTAACGCAGACGCATGCGTTAAAAAACGCTCGTCTGCGCCGGGCATTATTGGTTGGATTTTTTGTCAACAAATTGTTATTGTCAGTTGTGATTTGTGAATTCATCATTATTAGCATAACCAGTGGCGTAACGGGAACATTTGTTTCTTGGGGGCGTTTTGTTAAAATATGGAATTATGCATTAGTTTTACCCATTTTTCACCCAATATGAAAATAAACATATATTTATGCATGTACCTTACAGCTTTCTTTAAATTAAAAAAAGAAACCCGATGGAAATTTAAGGGGAAGTACGTTTACACCACTCCCTGAAAACGTCACTGAGAAGTAGCGGAAGTATAACGAACTATTTCTCAATGCGGCGGCATGTAGTCGTGCACCGGCTAGTTATGCAAATCGACATCCGGTCTTGAAATGCAAAATTTATTAATTTATTTATTTTTCCTAATTTGCGTGATTTAAAGGAGTGTAATAAATAAAATACCACACTCGTTTTCGCTAGATATAATTTTTACGAAACGAGTGAACTTCCCAAACGTATCTGACCTCACGAAAGGTCAGATACTTTTGGGAAGTCCACTCGTTTCGTAAAAATGATATCTAGCGAAAACTCGTATAGTATTCTATATTTATTTTATTGTTCCACCAAATGGTATTTTAACCAAATGGAACTGAACCGTTAAGTGTAGTTTCAAGTCTGAGGTAATACGGTAACAGATGTGCTGCACTGAAGTGTACAGACATGTATTTGTCACTGTGATAATTATAGTTTTAATTAAAAAGACAAAAATCAATGTCTGTGCAATGGCGTATGATATCAGCAAAGCATCTTCAATAATATATACCTCTGCATATTGTAATTATTACTTGTGTTAATCTGTGCCGTGACTACAATATAGTACCGTATCTATTTTTAAACTAAGTTTTCATGAATTAATTAATTGCATACCCATGGAGAGCCGGCAGCGGGTTTCCTCTCTAATTATCTCCGTGGTCCTTAACCATATTTTCGAAACTATAATGTTTTGTGCGTCGTTAAACAAAACATTTTTTTTTTTTTTTTTTTTTTTGTGCAGTTTCTTCTTAAAGACTATCTAAAACATAACGATAATACAGCAAGAAGCTGGTAATGCACAATAGACGTTTGGGTTCCTGAATAATATGTCTCTTATTTTTCGTTCCTTTTATACAAATATAGCTAGTAATATTTGTAATTATATAATTGCTTTCCCCTATAAATGTTAGTTTAGACCAAAAACAAAAATTGCGATCCTAGGTGGCATGGGTGCTGAGATATTGGTACTAATAGGACCTTTTTTTATGGCGGGCATCCAAAATCCAATTTATCCATCACAGTGTAATTTGGGCAAGTGGTTCATATTAAAAGTTGAAAGTTGTGGCACTGGGCAACTTGTGGACGGAATCTGATGCTTTTATCTGGAACGTCTACATCATTTTACTGGGCTGCTTGAAAAATATACTAAATACGGTCGCCATTTTAATGACGTCATTTGAACATGTTCCCCCACAGGAATTCTGGGTAATTTTCACCTGTGAGATAGGACATATACTATCAAAATGAGCTGGTAGTACGGTAGTTGCCACTTGACCCCCAAAATTAGCCTCAGTCTATTTTAAATGACCTTATGTTAAATGACCCTATTTTAAATGACCCTATGTTAAATGACCCTATGTTAAATGAGATAATATTTTTCATCACCTATTTTTGTACAAGCCAGGGGCCTAATTCACAAAACTCTCTTAGGCTCTGCTAGACAACAAAACATCCTCTTTGCAAGTATTTTAGCATTGCACTGTGAGATCGCAAAGTTGCGAGGGTTTAGTGAATTAGGCCCCTGGGATGTAGTCACTTCCTAGCAGCCGTGAAAAGGCAAATTAGAGGTTGCTTCAAAAGTGAAAGTTTTTTTGTTTTGTTTTTTTTGAAATCCAAGTTTAGGTTGATAACACCAAGTTGAATTACCTTTGACGCACAAAATCTGATCTGGTTGTTATCACTATGTATGTGATTCACGGAGGAAGATTATTTTTCTCCACTATTTTGCATTTATGTTAATATATGGCGCAGGACATAACTCAGTGGTACAGCGCTAGCCTGATGCGCGATCGATCTAGGATCGTTTCCTGTGATCCACAACTGGTGTAACAAAGGCCGTGGCATGTACCATCCTGTCTGTCAAGAACCCCAGTGTTTTTAAACTAATACAGCTATTGTCAACTACAAACAATAAGGAGATAAATAACCTTGGCAAATACTTAATACAGGCGAACAAAATAAGGGATATGCTATTACTACAAACAACTTAATATATCTATATTTGTGTAACCCATATTGCCGATTGTTGATATATAGATATAGATGGATTGTTTTATCGGTATATGTGTATGTATTTCTGTAAGTCATTCTCCACCATTGTTCCGCACTATTGTACATAATATTGTATTTCATTGTTATAATGCTGATAAGTTGGAAAAACTTAACGCAATAAAGAACTTGAACTTGAAAAAAACAAAAAACTTGAACTTGTCATATAAAAGTACCCTAGCTGCTAATCGAAAAAGAGTAGCCCATGAAGTGGCGACAGCGGGTTTCCTTTTTCAATATATGTGTGGTCCATAACCATATGTCGCGACGCCATATAACCGTAAATAAAATGTGTTGAGTGCGTCATTAAATAAACCATTTCCTTCCTCATATTAATATGGTAGACAGTGTATTATGATTTAGTTACCTGCAAATTGAAAAGGGCACGTTTAACGGACGAGGGTGACGCGGGTTGTGCTGGTGGGGAGGGTGGGTCACGGGACCCATGTGACAACTTTCTGGATCCCCCAAAAGTTTTGACAAGAACTTACATGTGTGTGATGTTCCTTCTGAGCACCGGTTCGCCAATCAATGGAATCGTTGTCGTGTTGTCTGCAAGCATACATTCCATAAGTGTTCCCGTAGTGTTCACGGTTGAAAGAGTGCACGTGCACCTGTAATCCCCGCACAGTTTATAATTCAAACTGACGGCGAAGCGCCAGTTAACAAACACAGTCAAAAGTAACAACACGTATTCGTCAGCTGGGCAATTCATGGCGTGTTGCTGTCAACAAAATACGAAAAGGATGTGTAAACTACCTCCATTGTGGTGAATTGTTTTCCATCTAGTTCCATCTGTAAAAAAACGATATTCATTTCGTGTTTTATTTGAAGTGAAAACGAAAGCTGGAGAAAGTCGATCCATATAAATATCAAACGTCTTCAATTCTCTTTATCGACGGAATCAAATGTTTACGTATTTTCCTGCTTTATTTGATACGGCTCTACGTCATTTCTGTTCACAATTACATACGAAGAGTCCAAGGGAATAGCGAACGATGTCCACTTTTCACATATTTGTCGATTATCTGCTCTGCCTCATGTTTAGAGTATGTACTGTTTAACAGAAACTACAGCAGTAATATAACATGTTAATTCACAGTTCACCGGCCTCGGTGGCGTCGTGGTTAGGCCATCGGTCTACAGGCTGGTAGGTACTGGGTTCGGATCCCAGTCGAGGCATGGGATTTTTAATCCAGATACCGACTCCAAACCCTGAGTGAGTGCTCCGCAAGGCTCAATGGGTAGGTGTAAACCACTTGCACCGACCAGTGATCCATAACTGGTTCAACAAAGGCCATGGTTTGTGCTATCCTGCCCGTGGGAAGCGAAATAAAAGATCCCTTGCTGCTAATCGGAAAGAGTAGCCCGTGTAGTGGCGACAGCGGGTTTCCTCTCAAAATCTGTGTGGTCCTTAACCATATGTCTGACGCCATATAACCGTAAATAAAATGTGTTGAGTGCGTCGTTAAATAAAACATTTCTTTCTTTCTGTTAATTCACACGGCATAAGCGTATTTAAAATGCATTTAATAGGAATCATATTTAAAAAAAAAAAATGAAATTTTCTATTTTTTTATATAACTTTTAGCAATTTACCTTTATTTTTAAAATGCCAGCAGCAAAATAGTTCCGGCTTTCTTACAGTGAAGGTAACACTTTCTACAGTAACGATAACACATTTTAGTGTGAAATTTTCACTCTAAAATGTGTTATCGTCACTGAGTGACTGATAACACTTTTATTTCACTGATATTTTAAGACATTTCACTAAATGTTATATAATAAATGCAGTTACACACCTCACTTCCGGTCGAGTTAGTTATTAGTTTATGGCACAGTTGGTGAATAATAAAAATAAAAGAATGTGGAGTCATTGTGAACCAGACATCATATTATCAAAACACACAATACAATGGAATAATCTCTGATGTCCAAACAGAGAGTCAATGTTTTGAAGGTTGTGTATGTCAGAGTCAATAACACAACGAAATAAAACAGAAATTCTAATTAAGATAGGCCAGTAAGGGTTGTTGGTAAAACACTCTTGTTTCGGTATACATATTTTACGATTTTAGTACTACAGAGTTGTAAACTTTACAATTCAATTATCTCAAAATACCCCAAAATATGACAGCGTGGGTTACTCCCGTGGACCCTTCATAATATTATAGATATAACTGAAGCGCATAATTCGTTCATACTCCAAACTAAAACACTCACGTAAATGGCTACTATTGTTCAAATTTTAATCAGGTGTTTTGATTGAAATTAATTGTAAAAGAACTTTAACCTTCATCTGGTTCAATTATTATTTTTTTGATCAGACTTTTTATTAGATCAGACCATATCTTTTTTTATATAGTAACTTCCATATTACCAATTCATTTTTTTCTAGTCTTTTCTATATACACGTTTATCTACAACCATATCTTTTCATGATCGTCTTATATAAAGTAACTTCCATATTACCAATTCATTTTTACCTGTCTTCACTTTTCTATATACACGGTTATCTACAACCATATCTTTTCACGATCGTGTTATATAAAGTAACTTCCATATTACCAATTCATTTTCACCTGTCTTCACTTTTCTATATACACGTTTATCTACAACCATATCTTTTCACGATCGTGTTATATAAAGTAACTTCCATATTACCAATTCATTTTCACCTGTCTTCACTTTTCTATATACACGTTTATCTACAACCATATCTTTTCACGATCGTGTTATATAAAGTAACTTCCATATTACCAATTCATTTTTACCTGTCTTCACTTTTCTATATACACGGTTATCTACAACCATATCTTTTCACGATCGTGTTATATAAAGTAACTTCCATATTACCAATTTATTTTTACCTGTCTTCACTTTTCTATATACACGGTTATCTACAACCATATCTTTTCACGATCGTGTTATATAAAGTAACTTCCATATTACCAATTCATTTTTACCTGTCTTCACTTTTCTATATACACGTTTATCTACAACCATATCTTTTCACGATCGTCTTATATAAAGTAACTTCCATATTACCAATTCATTTTTACCTGTCTTCACTTTTCTTGGCCACATTTGACACGAAATAAAACTTCCACATGAATTTTAAACTTTTAATCTTCCACCGATTTTCTTCAGAATGTTTGACACGGCGTAATTTCCAAAAAAGAATTTGTCCTTGTGTGGGGACAGTAGTTCCAAGAAGACGAAGAAGAAACTGGTAATTGTGCGAAACGTACGGATGGTAAATTGAGTCAACTTGTTCGTACGCTCGGACTCTTTTGTTGGTGAGCGAGAGAAGTCATGTTTCCCGCGATCAATCGAGCCCGTCGATCGTGCATTGACAGAAGGTCTTGCCTAGTATTGCAACTCTTAAAGACGTTTTCAGCGGGCGACAGCACTTGCCGAATCGATTTCTCTAGATTTGAGCCCGATCTTGACATCACTACGTACGTAGCCAAATTGAGTTTATATGTTCTTTTCCGGGCATTGTTCTCCATATATGCAAGGGGATGTGTCCAGTGAAGCGTGTGAAAGACCCCTTGCTGATAAATGGTCCAGGTAACCTATGTGAGGGGTGGTTGGGGGCAGAGCGTTTGATCTCAATGCATAGTTCTTCATATGCAAGTGAATGTATGCAGTGAAATGTGAAGGGCGGAGGCGCTCGCTTGATGCGCCATCGATCTGGGATCGACCCCCGTCGGTAGCCCCATTGAGCTATTTCAGGTTCAAGCCAGTGCACCACGACTGGTATATCAAAGGCCGTGGTATGTACTACCCTGTCTATGGGAGGGTGCATATAAAAGATCCCTTGCTGCTAATCGAAAAAGAGTAGCCTATTAAGTGGCGACAGCGGGTTTCCTCTCTCAATATGTGTGTGGTCCATAACCATATTTCCGACGCTATATAACCGTAAATAAAATGTGTTGAGTGCGTCGTTAAATATAACATTTCCTTCCTTTCAGTGAAGTGTGAAAAAGAAACCTTGCTGATAATTGGTCCACGTATCCTATGTGGAGGTGGGTGGGGGTGGTAGTCAGAACGCTTGATCTATAATACTTCAGGAAGAATTTTAAAGATTACAAGGTCCTCGCTATACATAGTTCTTCTTATGCAAGTGAATGTGTTCAGTGAAGCATGCAAATGACACCTTGTTGATGCTGATAATTGATAAAGGTATCCCATGTGGGGGTGGTGGGTGGGGGGGGATAAGAGCGTTTGATCTATAATACTTTAGAAAGAAATAAGCTATACATAGTTCTTCATATGCAAGTGAATGCGTCCAGTGAAACGTGTAAAAGAAACCTTGCTGATAACCGGTAAAAGTGTCCTATTTGGAAGGGGGAGTCAGAGCGTTTGATCTATACTATTTAAAAAATAATTAAGCTTAAAAATAATTAAGCTTTCACGATCTTCTCTATATATAGTTCTCCGGTGAGTGCGCCACGACTGGTATATCAAAGGTCGGTGGGCCCATCGAGCTATTTCCCATTCCAGCCAGGCACACGACTGATACATCAAAGGCTGTGATATGTGCTATCCTGTCTGTGGGATAATGCATATAAAAGACCCCTTGCTACTAATGGCAACATGTAGCGGCTTCCTCTCTAAGACTAGACGTCAAAATGACAAAATGTTTGACATCCAATAGCCGATGATTAATAAATCAATGTGCTCTAGTGGTGTCGATAAACATAGCAAACTTCTATACATAGTTCTTCATATGCAAGTGAATACATGTGGCCAGTGATGCGTTCGGGGGCATGCTTGCTTGAACATTTTGAAATAAAAATACTCAGAGACACATTTTCAGGGCAATTTATGTTGAATATTGTGGATGATAAATTTAGAAAACTGCCAAAATGTTATTTAAAAAGGCACGTTTACCGGACGGGAGGCCCACCCCTGTGACATCTCTCTGGACCCCCCCCCCCCCCCCCAATGTCCAGTAACATTCGACGTGTGTGATATTCCGCTTGAGGACCGCTTCGCCAATCAGTGGATTCGTTGTCATGGTGTCTGCAAGGGTAGATTCCACAAGTGTTACCGTGGTGGCCACGTTTGAAAGAGTACAAAAAGTAAAAAAAACCTAATTGTTTATCGACACCACTAGAGCACATTGATTTATTAATCATCTGCTATTGGATGTCAAACATTTGGTCATTTTGACATATTGTCTTAGTACACCATTCCACAGAGAGGATAGCACATACACACGACCTTTTATATACCAGTCGTGGAGCACTGGCTGAACGTGCACCACGACTGGTACATCAAATACTGTGATATGTGCTATCCTGTCTATGGGATGGTGCACAATAAAAGATCCCTTGCTGCTAATCGAAAAGAGTAGCCCATGAAGTGGCGACAGCGGGTTTCCTCCCTCAATATCTGTGTGGTTCTTAACCATATTTCCGACGCCATATAACCGTAAATAAAATGTGTTGAGTGCGTCGTTAAATAAACCATTTCCTTTGGCTGGAACGAGAAACAACCCAATGGGTCCACCGACGGTGATCGATCCCAGACCGACGGCGCTTCGAGCTAGCGATTTACCACTGGGCTACTTCCCGCCCCTGAAAGAGTGCGCGTGCACCGTAATCCTCGCATTGTCAAACTAACATGATTATTTATTCAAACTAACATGATTATTTATTCAAACTAACATAATTATTTATTCAAACTGACGGCGCAGCGCCAGTTAAAAAACACAGTCAACATTTATAACACGTATTCTTAACATGGGCAATTTATGGCGTGTTGCTGTCAACAAAATACAAAAAGGATGTGTAAAATACCTCCATTGTGGTGATTTTTTTCTCCATCTAATTTCTTCTGTAAAAAAAATATTCATTTCGTGTTTAATTAGAAGTGAAAACGAAAGCTGGAGAAAGTCGATCCATATAAATGTCAAAAGTCTTCATTTCTCTTTATCGACGGAATCAGATGTTTACGTCTTTACTTGCTTTATTTGAAACGTTTCTACCTTCAGTTCTATTACGATTACTTATAGATAAAATTGAAGGGTATAATTACTTCATACTGCAAACTAAAACACTCACTCACGTAAATGGTTGCAGTTGTTCATTTTTTTTTAATAATGGTGTTGTTTTTTTCTTCGGTAGTCACGTTTGAAAGAATATACGTGCGCCCGTAATCCTCTTTGACAGTGGAACCATTAAACTATTTCTCGTTCCAGCCAGGGCATCACGACTGATACATCAAAGGCTGTGATATGTGCTATCATGTCTGTGGGATTGTGTGTATAAAAGATCCCTTGTTACTAATGGAAACATGTAGCGGGTTTCCTCTCTATGACTATATATCAGAATTACCAATAATATCCAATAGCCGTTGATTAATAAATCAATGTGTTATAGTGATGTCGTTAAAGAAAAAAAAAGAAGAAAAAAAAAGAGAAGATAAATAATTATTTATTTATTTTTATTATTAGCACAGTGTAACATTTACAACTATATTCAAATGTAATTTATATATTTAGTGTTCATGTTAAATTGTATGGTTCAACGAATTGTTATTGTGTCATCTGTCAATTATGCAATAACTAAGTCTGTGGTTAAGCAGCCAGGCCAATTGGTGTGAAACGAAAACGAAAAATTACAGCAATCAAGAAAACATTGGATTTGAAATGTTGTTTCCAGCTTATCAGCGATGGCAATTATGTGTCAACAAACATATATATCTTATAAATATTAGTTTTTCTATACATGAAGGAGATACCTAAATATAGACCCTGAGAGACCACCAAGGATAGTCTTAGGCTCTGTTAGACAACAAAGCATCCTCTTTGCAAGTCTTTTAGCATTGCACTGTGATATGGGCCTAATTCACAAAGCTCTCTTAGGCTCTACTAGACAACAAAGCATCCTCTTTGCAAGTCTTTTAGCATTGCACTGCGAGATGGGCCTAATTCACAAAGGTCTCTTAGGCTCTACTAGACAACAAAGCATCCTCTTTGCAAGTCTTTTAGCATTGCACTGTGAGATGGGCCTAATTCACAAAGGTCTCTTAGGCTCTACTAGACAACAAAGCATCCTCTTTGCAAGTCTTTTAGCATTGCACTGTGAGATGGGCCTAATTCACAAAGCTCTCTTAGGCTCTGCTAGACAACAAAGCATCCTCTTTGCAAGTCTTTTAGCACTGCACTGCGAGATGGGCCTAATTCACAAAGGTCTCTTAGGCTCTGTTAGACAACAAAGCATCCTCTTTGCAAGTCGTTTAGCATTGCACTGTGAGATGGGCCTAATTCACAAAGGTCTCTTAGGCTCTGTTAGACAACAAAGCATCCTCTTTGCAAGTCGTTTAGCATTGCACTGTGATATGGGCCTAATTCACAAAGCTCTCTTAGGCTCTACTAGACAACAAAGCATCCTCTTTGCAAGTCTTTTAGCATTGCACTGCGAGATGGGCCTAATTCACAAAGGTCTCTTAGGCTCTACTAGACAACAAAGCATCCTCTTTGCAAGTCTTTTAGCATTGCACTGTGAGATGGGCCTAATTCACAAAGGTCTCTTAGGCTCTACTAGACAACAAAGCATCCTCTTTGCAAGTCTTTTAGCATTGCACTGTGAGATGGGCCTCACAAAGCTCTCTTATGCTAGACAACAAAGCACAAAGGTCTCTAATTCACAAAGGTCTCTTAGGCTCTGTTAGACAACAAAGCATCCTCTTTGCAAGTCGTTTAGCATTGCACTATGAGATGGGCCTAATTCACAAAGGTCTCTTAGGCTCTGTTAGACAACAAAGCATCCTCTTTGCAAGTCGTTTAGCATTGCACTGTGAGATGGGCCTAATTCACTAAACTCTCGCAACTTTGCGATCTTGCGAGGATGCTTTGTTGTCTAGCAGAGCCTAAGAGAGCTTTGCGAATTAGGCCCCTGCTTTGTTTCTAGCACTCTAGTATATCTGTATATCATGTATAGACCGATACATAATTGACATGTTCTCAACCACCCGTTGTTCTAACAGTTTTTCAATTAAATATATCCAAAGATCCTTGCTTCTAACTGGTAGGGACAGCTATTTGGTTGCAGCGCATTTCATCTGTAATACGTACCAATCAGTAACCCACGGCTAATATCTCTTGAAAATGCTGCGGGTTTTCTCTGCGGGTGTCATAATTTACAAATGTTTGACATAGAAAAATGCCAGTTATTTTTCAATGTACAATAGCTATGTACAGACCAGTACAGACCAATTGTTAAGATCATAAAGTTTATTTTGTTTAACGACACCACTAGACCACATCAATTTATTAATCATTTATATGCACCATTCCACAGACATGATAGCTCATACCACGGTTTTTGATATACCATCCGTGGTGCACTGGCTAGAGCGAGAAATAACCCAACGGGCCCACTGACGGGAATCGATCCTAGACCGACCGCACATCAGGCGAGCGCTTAACCACTGGTCTACGTCCCGCCCCTTGTAACAGTTATCTAATACATTTTAATAGTGAACTTTCCTTTATTAATCTGAATGTAAAATGATGCTAATTACAAACAAATAAAAATAAAATAATAAATAAATAAATAAATAAATAAATAAATAATATGCAGAAAATGGAGTTTGTTTCATTAGTGATTTAGTTAATACTGATGGAGGATTTCTAAATCTATACGATTTTATTGCAAAATTTAATATAAAAACTAATTTTTTAGAGTATGCTTCTTTAATTAATGCAGTGACATGTTTCATAGGAATATATGGAAAACATAATGATGAAATAAACGAGTCAATTATAAACGAAAAACCAGTCTACCCCCACAAGCTAAAACAACTTCTTAAAGACAAAACGGGATGTAGAGAAATATATAAATTGTT